>NC_092871.1:83683351-83748223 GCF_032062135.1 Pyxicephalus adspersus | reverse complement strand
AGGGAAGATTTAGGAAAGGCGAGGCCGGGAGGGAAGATTTAGGAAAGGCGAGGCCGGGAGGGAAGATTTAGGAAAGGCGAGGCCGGGAAGGAAGATTTAGGGAGGGCGAGGCCGGGAGGGAAGATTTAGGGAGGGCGAGGCCGGGAAGGAAGATTTAGGGAGGGCAACACCGGGAGGGCAGATTGAGAAAAGGTGAGGCTGGGAAGGCAGATTTAGGGAAGGAGACACTGGGAGGGCAGATTTAGGGAAAGAAGAGGACAGAGGGAAGACTTAATGAAGGAAAGGCCTGTGGGTTGATTTGAGGAAAGGAGAGGCAAGAGGGAAGATTTAACGAAGGGAGGACAGATTCAACAAAGGAAAGGCCAGCTGACAGATTTACAAACTTTTCTGTTCTTTTTGGTAATTGACACATGCAGCTCACACTAGCACAGCAACTGATCACGTTTGGTGCACGATTCACACATGGCTACCATTTTATTTTGATGAACTCCTCTGCCAGTAACAATCCCAATCATCTACATCGAGGCAGCCCTATTCCGCTCGCCCTTTTTACTTCTCAGCCTGTCTGTTATAAAAATGTATCTCACTTATAAAATGATATTATCGCCCGCCGTCTTGGCTGGCACTTCAGTAATTGGAGCTTGGGCCGCGTACTAAAGGAGCAAATCGCCGTACAATTACAGAGCAATCAATCACTTCGTTAATCATCGTTTCAAATGCTAAATATCTTCAGATTTGTCATCGTCTGCAGATAATAAAGTCTTCAACCATTCACACGGCAGACACAATTTTCTGCATGCGATGAAGCTGACACGTCCTTGTGAATCATTTTTGTCCTTCACATGTCTGATCCACCAAAAAATACAGCGGATGACCCTACCAGATATCCTTGCCTGCTCACTACGCACAAGAGGGGGAAATAGGTCCAAGTAACTCTTTGTATTCACGGATGGATTAATCATACTTTTAGTGACACAATATCACAATTCAGTCACCAGACATCAACCGTCGTCTATTATCCTCTCATATTCACCGCTCCTCATTGTGAATGGCAAGGCAGCTCCCCTAACTGATAAAAGGAGCTTTGCATCTATTAGGAACAGACCCCGATCAATCGCTATTAACTGAGACTAATCACATGTGTGACCTCGTGATCGGCTAAACGTTCCTGTATATATTAGGAGTTACAAAAAAAAAAAAAAAAAAAAAAAAAATATCACACAAATCAAAGTGAGAAATTAGGCTAAGTTCAGAAGTGCGCTAGACAGCAGCAGTTCCCCCCTTTCCAGCTGCAACCAAACCGCATGGACAGCTGCGACTGAGAACAGGGAGAATATTTTCGACTTTGCATTGGGATTTGTGAGACACTACTTGTAATGTCTGAGGGTAGTCAGCCCAGGGACTTTATTGGGGGAATACTTTCTAACCTCATTACAAAGCAGCTGAAGGGTTATGATGGACAGCAAAATTTAATGATGGACAGCGCCCATTTAACCTGTGCACACTCTTTACCAAAACATTTCAGCAACCACACCGCATCCAGGACGTAAGGGGTACAATTATCAGCAAGTTTAACCCTGCAGCTGCCATCCACAAGTCTGAACTTAAAGAGATACTTTACAGCAGGGGCGTTGCGTTTGGCGAATGTTGACATGCGTCAATCAATGTGTTTATCGAACAAGAATGCATTTGATTCTTTTTTTTCTTTTTTTAAGGCAAATGAAAAGGTTTGCTACCCTGCCAGCCCACCTTAACAAAAAAGCCACCTTTATTTTTTTTTTTCTACGAGCTCAGTAAATATCGCTTACCGTCTTGACGGTAACTGTTGACATTACTATGTCTTTCCTGCGTGATTTGGAGGGTCTCAGCTTTTCTTGCAGGATTTTAAAGCTGTGTAATCAACCCTAAGTAGATAAATAGTTTTTACCTATTTTTATTAAAAAAAAATTTTTTTTCTTCTTTTTAAAGGTGATGGGAGTAAAGGCATCAGGGAATAGAACCTTCAGTTTGCATGGAAGGTTTATTTTGCTATTTTGCAGGTGTAATGTTCCATTTTTGCCCTGAACACACCTATGTGTGCATTGGTATGAATCAGGCACATTGGACATTCTGAGCCGCTCTTGATTTGGGATGCATTGCTGACCTGATACAAAACACATCCTAGACCTAAAGCCGAAGCCCAATCACTAAAATCTCTTTCAATTTCGATGTTATAAAACACAGTAATGAAATTTCCCAAGTCATTCATAAAAAATACCTTGTGATCCTTCTTAAAGCATTTCTTGTTGTAGGGTGACAACTCCCCTAGCCCCATCTCCCGCACCCTGCATTCATATGCTGTACTAACGGAGACCCAGAATCAAGGTTTCTAGACTACCGTGGTCCATAAATGTTGTGCTGAAATGATTGTTGGTAACTTCTATTGGGTGCCCATGTAACAAGGTGGGGAAGAAATTGAGGACAGGGTGGAGGGTTGTCACCCTACAAGAACTAGTTTTGGAAGCCACATATTTTGACACCTAATTTTGGACATGCTGCTTGGCGGGAGAGGTACTGAGGTTTATTGAGAATACCTTTAAAGTGGACCTTGCATGAGAATTGGAGTCTTCTTATCTAACCTTGCAGCCCAAATCCCCTACAAATAAAAATGTTTAAGTTCTAAAAAAAAATAGAAAGAAGAAAAAAAAATGCAATAAAAAAAAAAACAAAAAACAATGCAATAAAAATTCATCTTAGCCCGGTTTGCTGAAGGCTTTGTTGTCTCCATGAGAACCTGAGAATCCAAGGTCAGTACGGAAACGCATCCACAATCCCATTTTTACAATTTTCCCCTATTTTAATGGCTTTTTTTTTAAGTTTCGGCATCTTTTTAAGGGTATATTTATAAAAGCATGATCACCAAAAAGCATTCCTCATTTTCACAGTGGGGAAGGCTGTAGGTCATAATGGACCACAGTGGTGTTTTTTTCCCACACACTCCACCATTCTGCATCTTGTCGCCAATTGCCATGACCAAACGGTCACAAATATTTCTAGCGAGTTGCAGCTGGTAATCCTCTGCTTCATGCAAATACATGGAATCAAGAATTGTAAAGTAGAGCAGTGTTCTTCTTAGCAAATTTCAGCTGGGCGCACTACCTGGCACTTTTTAGTAACCACCCGGATGTTTTTGGGCCACCACCTGTCTACAGCTTCTTCCCATACCGTACAGTAATTACAATATACGGTATATGGAATTCTACTCAACAACCGATCTGACAAACTTGGTAACAAATTGGTAACTAGATAAAAAACTGGAGACCAAAGAAGGGTGTCATAGTGGCCACCAAGATAAATGTGCCATGCATTTTCATGTAAAGTCTGTTTTGCATGAAGTGCCAAGCAAGAATAACCTGTACAAACCAAAATCAGTATACTGTCTTATGGTCCTTGTACAGTCAAACCTAAAAGCTTCGAGTCAATCTGCAATTTGGTGAGCCGACTGACCCGCCATGTAGTTGATTCACACTCCTTAAGTTACCTTATACATTGATGAGAATCAAAAACAAGTTACAGCTGGGCTACATTGAAGAGGCGGTATTGATGGAAACCCCATAGATTCTCAAGCTGGTGGTAAAATATGAAGAAGGTGGGAAGCAATGGCAGGCTATGGTTTTCTTGGACACTCACACTTCTATTGAATACTGATGGTGAGTTACCAAGACGCTTCTGCATCAGGAGGAGAGAATTTTTGAATACAGAAGGTCAAGAAGGGGCATTTTTAATGACCCCCACCTTTGTTCTGTTTGATTTTAGCGACTTGATTCACAACAACTTAAGAAAGGGTATTTTGCTGCCATGGAAGGAGTATTACATTTACCTTTTTTGTGGATGTTAAAGACTCTCCCTACACTATTTCCAGGGGTGCCTGGTGATTAAACCACCCTGCGGATGACATGGTTTCATCCTAAGACCCCTACATCCCTATAGAACACAACAGCAGAAGGAAGCAACCACAGCATGCAAGGGGGGGGGGGTACAAGTGTTAAAAGGGAAATTAGCCACCAGAGAGTGGACCATACCATCTTTGTTCTACAGCGGGGAGGTGCATTTGTCTGCAATACCCATAAGAAAAGACCTTGCAGGAAAATGCAAGATGCCTTCATTAGATCTGAACCCTCTCAAGTTGAAAAAATATATAAACATACCTAGGAAGAAAAAAAGTTAAACTATAAACTTCACTTACCCCCGGAAACATCATAGTTCTTCTCGGAAATGACGGGGACCTTGAGTCCCGCAGATGGTCTTGCGCGAGGTTAGGGACCCATTCACATGCGCTGTTTTTTTTTTTTTGTTCGTGCGATGGGTTAAGACATTTAATTCGAATAAATACGAACGCAATACAATGGGCAGAAAAATACTGAACGTGCCTCACTGTGCATTGAAGGATCACTGGGGTGCCGTTGGCAATGAACAGCAACGCAATATATGCGCCATGCTGGAGAAACATGATTGGGTCCCCAGGCTCCCACCATGCATGTCAATGGCGAACCCATATACCGTGTGGATGTTTATAAGGATGTCCCTTAGAAGCAAATGGGCTTTTTAATGCAACACGGGGTGAGAGAGAACCCTGGGGAAGCCAAGGTTCCCCAGAAGCCTGTTGACGCCATGAACGGTCATACGAATGGAAAGTAACTTTTTTAGCATCCCCTAATGATTTATAAAGCATTGGGGGCTCCTGTGGTCATTGGGACCCCTTGATCTCCTTTTTATTAAGTGATACTTAGTTACCCCTCAGCAGCCAATCAGAATGCAGCAATTATTTTTTCTGGTTGCCATGGGTTACAGGTACCCAGATAAAAGCCCCGCCCCCCCGTCCCCCGGTCCCTCACCCAGGGTGAAGTAGGGCGGCTCGGTGTTGTGCAGGTCGTCCCTCACGGACACGCTCCCTGGCGCCTCACTGTGGACGTGCAGAGGAAGGCGGGAATCCCCGGGATGGAGGGAGGACACGGCACCGCTCCAGCTCAGCTCCCGTTCCCTCAGAGCCGGCAGGGTGGACACGGTGACAGTCTTCAGCAGGCAGCCCGCCGGGGAGGATGGGGAACTGGCCATGGACAGCATAAAAAGGCCGGAGCACAGCAGACAGATGACCCCGACCATGGCGCCGCTCGGACGGACAGACTGGGAACGGAGCGGCCGGTACACGGACAGCCAAAGCTCCGCCCACAGCAACCAGCGGCATCCCTGGCATCTCTGCGGATGTGCAAGTCCCGCCCATAGCACCGCCCCCTACCGCTGCTATAGGTGAGACGGCATCCCTGCGGACGTGTGAGCCCCGCCTACTCCCACTGAAATAAGCATCTCTGCGGATGTGTAAGCCCCGCCCACTCATAGACTGAACAAGCATCCCTGGCATCCCTGCGGATGTGCCAGCTCCTCCCTGCTCAATCCTAACTATGTTTGTCATTACATTCACAAAAAAAAAATTAAAAAAAGCAGATCAGATCTATTGTTTCAATAACCCTTCCCCTAACTTGGACCTTTCATAAAAATAAAGACAAAACACGTTTATTTTTGAAAAGCTCTTCATTCCTCTGCAGAGTCCAGTAGGTTTGGTGCTATCCTGGCTTCCTTCTCCTTCCTAGCAGCTGACACCGCCATCTTCTTTTTTGGTTCTTCTCTCATTTCCCAATTTCGCACTGCATATGCGTGGGACAGAGTTCTTTTTTTTTTTTGACACCGCCATCTTCTTCCTTCTTTTTGGTTCTTCTCTCATTTCCCAATTTCGTACTGTGCATGCATGAGACAAAGTTCTTTTTTTTCTTACATTATAGGAAACCCCCTAATGATGCATGCCCGACTTTGAGCATACGCATAAGGAGCAGCCCACAGCCTCCCGAGATTTGTCATGTAATATATATCAAGAGGCTTCACGTTTTCAGACTTTACCCCGTAACAGTAAAAAAACCTTCATCAAAAACATTTTTTTTTAAATTTTATAAATGGGATAAACAACTTTTTATAAGTTGTTAAAAAATGTATTTTTTGTGGGGGGGTCCAGTAAAGATAGAAGGTAGACCCGGAGGCTCCTGGGATGCATAAGTCACGTATCCCAGCGGTGCTCCTTCTGCACATGCCTGAGATTGAGCATGCATCATTTCCTATAATGTAAAACGTGCTCAATCTGACGCATGCGCAGTGTGAGTCCAGGTGACGTGAGAAAAACTCACAAGAAAACAAAGGTGAGGGTGAGATAGAAGAGGGAAGATGAGCCAGCATGAGACTTACTGGGCCCAGTTTGTGGACAATTAAGGGCTCATCATTGGTCAAGATTTATTTTCACAAAAATTCCACTTTATTATATCCCTACATTGCCCACAGGCAGGAGACAATTCCTGCACATGTGGGAGCTACATTATCAATGGTCAGCCAATTAAATTAATAAAAAGTTATTATAAAAAATATACAATAAAAAAAGAAACAAAACAAAATTGTCCCCATAGGGGGTTATAAAGCACCAGAGGTGAAATAGGTAAATAACAAATAGTTAAAGAGGAACTAAACTGAAAAGTGCCTAAAACAAAAAAAATACCCTTACCTTACCAGTCGATCTGTCCGGAGGTGTCACCCCGCGTTGTCCCGGCATCCGTCCTAGAGATGGCGCCATTTTCACCGATTCTCTCTGTTCTTCTTCCTACATCACCTGACCCAGGCACCAGATCGGGTGACATAGGTTGGGGAAAAAAAGTTTCCGATCTCACTGCGCTTCCAATTTTTTCTCTTTTCACAAAAAGGCTCCTTCTGTGCATGCCTGAGATGCTGGGGCACCTGCAGAAGGAGCGTAGGTATCCCAGGAGGCTTTACGCTCCCATTCATTATTAGGGGGCAGTGCTGCACCCTTTTTAAAAAAAAAAACACAAAAAAAAACAGAATTTTTATTTTACATAAAGGGTTGTCTACTCTTTTATGTAAAGTGAAATTTCTGAGTTTAAGTACTTTCAGTAACAAATGAGTATTTTTGATACAATGTCACCAGTCAGCACAAGGAGCTTCCACATCTAAAGGGATTCTAGGGATGCCTTTTTTCTCCTATGTCTGCCAAGCCCAATTAACTATTAAGTGTCCAGCCAGCAGCCAACTACAATCTCATTATTCCTACAGAGTGATTGCCCCTTTAATGCAGGTACAGCTCATCCCCCGCCCACTTTTATCCATAATATGTTTGTCAGCATCAACCAATCAGCATGCTGCCTTCCCATGTAACCTATGGATGCTGGTCCTGTCCTCCCAGCAAAGTCGTGCTTCTTAGCAGTTACCAATCAGAAGAGAGATATCTATTAGGATGCACGAGCGATGCTGTCAGCATCAGGTACGTCTTCAAAATCATAAAAAAATAAAATTCAGAAAAAAAAATTAAAATAAAATAAAACAACACACTGTCTATGGTTCTCATCCAAGTCATCCTGTAAAGCTACCTTCATTGCTTGTAGATAGAGAAATTAGAGCAGAGCCCTTTAGGATCTTTATTATTATTATTACTATTTATTAAACAGTATTTTTATAGCACCAACATATTACGCAGCGCTGTACATTAAATAGGGGTTGCAAATGACAGACAGATACAGACAGGGACACAGGAGGAGGAGAGGATCCTGCCCCAAAGAGCTTACAATCTAGGAGGTGAGGGGAAGTATCATACAATAGGGGGATATGAAATGGTGGGTGAGTAGTGAGGGTTTAGGAGACATAGATAGATGGGTAGGTGAGGTTGAAGCGTTGGATTTTCAGAGCTCTTTTAAATGAGCAGAAAGTAGGAGCAAACCAAATAGGACAAGGAAGACCATTCCAGAGAGTCGGGGCAGCTCTAGAAAGGTCCTCTATCCGTGCGTGTGATGAGGTTATGAGTGAGGAAGTCATTAGTAGGTCATTGGAGGAGTGGAGAGAGCGGATGGGGGAGAATTTTTCTATCAGGTCAGAAAGGTGAGTGGGACAATAACTGTGGAGGGATTTGAAGGCAAAGCACAGGAGATGAATTTGATTCTAAGGTGACATGGAAGCCAATGAAGAGAACTACAAAGAGATGCAGCAGAGGAGTGGTGGAAAGGCTGTGTATGGGGTAGGTAGGTGGAAAGGCTGTGTATGGGGGAGGTAGGTGGAAAGGCTGTGTATGGGGTAGGTAGGTGGGAAGAGGAGGAGGTTACAGTAGTCCAGACGGGAGATGATAAGAGCATGTACAAGGAGTTTGGTGGTCTCAGGGGACAGGTAGGGGGGGATTTTGGAGATGTTGCGTAGGTGAAAGTGACAGGACCTGGAAATGTTCTGAATATGGGGGGTATATTAGAGGACAGAATCAAAGGTGACACCAAGACAGATAGATAGAGATATATGTATTTACTTGCATGCAAAATAGTTCAACAATGACAGATATGGGGTGGGGATAAATCATTTAATACAGGGGGTGGTCACAAAAATCCTTTTTTATTAACGTGGTTTGATATGTGTATAGTTAGATGTTTTTTTTCATTCAGTTAGAAAAAATGTGATTTTTCACTCATACATTTTACTGTTTGAATCCTATGTGAAAATGGTGTTAGTTAATAAAGTAATACAGGCTGTTCACTTAGCAAAGTTAATTACCCGCTTGCAAAAGACTTTTCACTTATTGGACGATTATCTGCTGATTTTCATACCATCCAATTCTATGCAAGCAAAAATCTGATGGTTTATATTTTTTGAACCTGATTGAATATTCTTTGCAAAGTGAATTTATATTACATTCAGTAAGCAAAGTGAATAAACCCCTGTATGGTGATTATTCACCTTGGTGAGTGAAAAACTTATATTCATTTAGTAAACTAGCACTAATAGGCTCTTTTTACAAAACAGGGAATCTGCCTTTGAAAAACAAGGATCTGATAGATTCTGGAGAAACATTTAAGGGAATCTCTGCTTTATAACTAGAGCCCAATTAGTACATTTTCTGTAAGTTTGGTGAATCTTGGGTGTAAATAAATCACTTTTTAATATTAAAATAATTAAGACTATTTATAAAGCAGGGAATCTGACATTCACGGAAACATTCCCCTGTGGAGAATCTCCCAGGTCAATGTGTTTCAATGGCAGTAATTGGTTCTGCACCAATGAATGTAGCAGTGAGTATCAGATTTTTTGTGCAAAATGAAACTTTATTTATTGTTTTAACGTCTCTGAGTTAAAAACAGATAAAACTTTTTAAGGATTTTCATTTGAGCAAAAACAAATAACAAAAAAAAAAATGCCTCGAAAAGGGTTAAAAGCTTGATTAGAAACAAAAAAGAAAAAGATTTTTTCATGTTCAAGCAGGATTGAAGGAACAGATGTGCGTGTTGCATTTTCAGTGATTTCATCTCTCGCCATCTACGCTGATGCATAAAATCTTGAAAACACACTTTACAACTGATTTCACAGGAACTGACCGATAACGGGTCTTGGAAAGCCTGGAAATTGCTTACTAAACATAACGCAGAGCTGCTTGTCAAGGCTTTCTAATTGCAGAGCATTTGGAAGCATTGCCGCTCTGATGGAAACCTGAAGCAGAAAAGTCAGCACCTTTGACAAGGAGTAACCTGTATTGTACTGCGCGGCCTCTTTGTCAATAAAGCTTTATTGTTGAAAATGTTAACCTTTGCTTCTTTTCAAAAAGAAGAAGAGAAGATATAGCATAGAGCAATATGTATAGCTAGTACAGGTTACTTTCAATGAACTTTAAAGTTAAACTCCTGGATTGGGTTTTTTAATGGCCTTTTGACCCCCCTGCATGTTGAACCTCCCAGCAGCACTTAACCCTGAAAACTGTGGGTTCAAGGGCAATATCGGCCCACCGTGAGTACTGGAGCGTATAAAGGGTATAGATGGAGAACTAATATCATTTCATCATCTCCATTCTCTATATCATCCAGGTCTGCTCACAGCCAGGGCAATTTAGAGGATCTTTAAGTGGAACCCCACATGAAAAAATGCTCAATCTCTCAGCGAGTCCCTCTCTGCCTTGGCTTCTCTCTTCTTTTCAATGCTGGATGGTGAGCATGGACACTTTTTTTCTGCAAGGTTCTTCCTCACATTACCTAATCTAGCAGTGCAAATGTGTGAGATGAAGCATTAACACTGCCCCTACAGGCACCTCAGATCATAACACTGCCCCCACAGGCCCCTCAGATCATAACACTGCCCCCACAGGCACCCCAAATCATAACACTGCCCCTACAGGCACCTCAGATCATAACACTGCCCCTACAGGCACCTCAGATCATAACACTGCTCACACAGGCACCTCAGATCATAACACTGCTCCCACAGGCACCCCAGATCATATCACGGCCCCAAAGGGCACCACAGATCATAACACTGCCCCCACAGGCACCCCAGCTCATAACACTGTCCCCACAGGCACCCCAGATCAAGACACTGCCCCTACAGGCACCTCAGATCATAACACTGCTCCCACAGGCACCCCAGACTATAACACTGTCCCCACAGGCACCTCAGATCATAACACCACCTCACAGGCACCTCTGATCATAACACTGTCCCAACAGTCACCCTAGATCATAACACTGCCCCCACAGGCACCCCAGATCATAACACTGTCCCCACAGGCACCCCAGATCATAACACTGCCCCTACAGGAACCTCAGATCATATCACTGCTCCCACAGGCACCCCAGATCATAACACTACCCCCACAGGCATTCCAGATCATAGAACTGCCCCCACAGGCACCCCAGATCATTACACTGCCCCCATAGGCACTCCAGATCATAACACTGCCCCCTACAGGCACCCCAAATAAAAAACACTGCCCCCACGGGCACCAAAGAGCATAACACTGCTCCCACAGGCACCCCAGATCATGGAACTGCCCTCACAGGCACCCCAGATCATTACACTGGCCTCACAGGCACCCTTGATCGTTAACACTGCCCCCACAGGCATCTCAGATCGTAACACTGCCCCCACAAGCACCCCCCATCATAACACTGCCCCCACAGGCACCTCAGATCATACCACTGCCCCCAAAGAGACCCCAGATCATTACACTTCTCCCACAGGCCCCCCAGATCATACCACTGCCCCCTACAGGCACCCTAAATCATAACACTGCTCCCACAGCCACCTCAGATCATAAAAGTGGCTGCACAGTCACCCCAGATTATCACACTGCCCCCACAAGAACCTCAGATCATAACACTGCCCTCACAGGCACCCTAGATCGTTAATACTGCTCCCACAGGAATCTTAGATCATAACACTGCCCCCACAGGCACCCCAAATCATTACACTGCCACCACGGGCACCATAGATCCTAACAGTGCCCCCACAGGCACCCCAGATCGTAGAACTGCCCCCACAGGCACCCCAGATCATTACACTGCCCCCACAGGCACCCCAGATCATAACACTGCCCCCCAAGGCACCCTAGGTCAGAACACTCCCCCTACCCCAGATCATAACACTGCTCCCTACAGGCACCCCAAATCATAACTCTGGTCCCACAGCCACCCCAGATCATAAAAGTGCCTCCGCTGTCACCCCAGAATATCACACTGCCCCCACAAGCACCTCAGATCATAACACTGCCCCAAGAGGCTCCCCAGATCATTTCACTTTCCCCATGGGCCCCCCAGACCATACCACTGCCCCCTACAGGCACCCCAAATAGTATAAATGCTCCCACAGCCACCCCAGATTATAAAAGTTCCCCCACAGACACCACAGATCTTACCACTGCCTGCACAGTCACCCCAGGTTTTACCATTTTCCCCACAGGCACCCCAGATCAACAAACTGTCCTTACACACACCCCAGACCATAACACTGCCTCCCACAGACACCCTAAATCATAACAATGCTCCCACAGCCACCCCTGATTATAAAAGTTCCCCCACAGGCACCCCAGATCATAATACTGCCTCCACAGTCTCCTCAGATTATAACATTGCCTCCACAGGCACCCCAGATCAACAAACTGTCCCCACTGACACCCAGCCCATATCACTGTCCCCACAGCCACCTCAGATCATACCACTGCTTCCACAGCCACCCCAGATCATAAAAGTTCATCCACAGGCACCCCAGATCATAACATTTCCCCCTAGAGGCACTTCAGATCATAACACCGCCCCCACATGCACCCCAGAACATAAACTTGCCCCCACAGACACCCCGGATCATAACTGTACCGCCACTGGTATCCCAGACTATAACACTGCCTCCACAGGTACCCCAGATCATAACACTGCCACCACAGGCACCCCATGTTGTAACACTGCCCCCACAGGCACCTCCCCCGATCATAACACTGCCCCCACAGGCACCCCAGATTTTAACACTACCGCCACTGGTACCCCAGATTTTATCAGTGTCCTCACAAAAATGCAAGATTATAAAACTGCCCCCACAGGCACATCAGAACACTACACTGCCTCATCAGCCACCCTGGATCATAACACTGCCCCCACAAGCTTGGGGGCTTTTTTTATTGGTCATGCAGGATATTACAACATTATCACCACATATCACATAAAATGTATGCTTGTCTATTAGCAGCTCGGATGTGTTAGTATATGGAATAAAATATGAGATTCTTGAATCTTCAGGCTATCTTGAGATTTAAGTTTTATTTGAACCCTGAAGATATGATGACTTTTTTTCTGAACATAAATATTCCAATTCTGACGGTAGGACGGCTGCAGAGCATGGTTCCTGTACAGCAATAATTCAAAATTAATAAATACCGGAGATGTAAAGCATCATCTATTCCACTGTCTTTATTTCTCAGACACTTTTTTCAGGATTTTCCCAGGTGAAGATCTTGAAGTGAAATGAACCAGAAGTGGCTTTATCGTTGACAGTGATTTCTAACATTTCTGTTCTATAGAAAATGATTGAAATTTAATACAGAGGCTGTCACCAAGCTAAATAAATTATATATATGAAAGGCTCATTTGCAACGTTTTCCCTTTCCATAAATGATTTTTAATTATTTGCAATGGGCCATTGAACTAAAAAATGTCAGTAGGAGCCATTTCCCTAGCACAGCCCCTTCCATTCTTACAGGTTTTAGCCCTCTTTTATGGGAGTGTCTGTGCTGACCCAGCACCTTTGCCCCTCTCTACATAACCTTTTATTTATTTTAGTTATTTTTTATTATTAAACAGGATTTATATAGCACCAACATATATTATGCAGCGCTGTACAATAAATAGGGGTTGCAAATGACAGACAGATACAGACAGTGGCACAAGAGGAGGAAAGGGCCCTGCCCCAAAAAGCTTGCAATCTAAGAATGCACAAAATACATCAGCTGTTGAAAAAAAGTCTGGTGATAGGGTCTCCTTAAAACCTAACCCTAAGCACAAGGCAGCTGGTTGATGAATAGATTTAGTTGAACACTACGTTGTACGAGTATTTCTAGAATTAACATTTTTTTCCACCACTAGATGTCCTCCACCACTAGTTTGGTGACCACCATCCTTTAACTTGCTTCCATGGAGCCCAGGCTGTCAAAGACGTGTTGCAGCCTGGGACTAGAAAATGAATAAGCACAGAAGGCAGCTATAGCCCTTGTAATTCTGCTTTTTCCTCCTATCATATACTTTGATTGTTCTTTTCTCCTACACCTAAGCCTTACTGTACAGCAAGTGGCTGATACAAGGTCAAACCAACGTTAGGTATGTATAAGTGAATACAGAGCTGTATTATTTCCTTTTTTTTTGTCTTAAATAATTGAGAAGAAGTACAAAAATTTCAGTACTTTGCTCCAAATCATACAGTAAGTCCAAATCCTGTGTCTCCAGCTATCTGTCAAACCAGAACATGTTTTATAAGTTTTCATAAATTGGGACCGTTGCAAGCGGGAGCAGCAGGTGTCTTTCTATAAAAAGCAAACGCCTGCTAAGTGCTGATACAAAGTAGCAGAAGAAACTTCCTCCTGAATTAACTCACACAGCCTAAAATCATGTCAGCCGAGTGTCAGCCAGGAGCAGAAGCTGAGAATTTTTAGCAAATTCACACCACCAACACCAGGTAAAGGTATATAAATGGTAGAATGTGAATTTTGCCATGCCTGGGACAAATATTTGTCTATACATAGACCGAAAAGTGCATTAAAAAAGCCAGGGACCACATGGTCCTTTTTAAGCTTTGTTCCTGTACGGGTAGTCCCCAGGTTACATACGAGATAGGGACTATAGGTTTGTTCTCAAGTTGAATTTGTATGTAAGTCAGAACAGGTACATTATTTTAATAAATGCAATTAGGACAGATGTTTGTCTCAACATAATATTAAGCAGTGTGGTGTCAGTTACTGTATAAAATCCTCACTGTCAATTAATCACAAACAAAGCAAAAAAAAAAAATCCTTATGGAGCCTAAATTTTGTTCACCTGTAACCCCTTCCTGTTCCAGAGAAATTGGGGTTCAGGTGCCTCCAGCAATGTGTAACGGTAGATTTTATTGATGGACAGAGTTCTTTATGTTCTGATGATAGCCTAACAATTAAATTTTAGGGGGTGTTAGTCACAGGTGTCCCCCACTTGCACCTACATTTTTGGTTTTGTACATCTCTCCATTCCAGAGGAATTGGGGTTCAAAGGAGGGGGATGTCATTGTACACACCCATTTGTATACGTTTTTTTCATTAGAACACCGGATAGGGAATCCCCCTCCTCCGCAGTGTCTTGGGAGGAAGAGGATCCCCCATCAGAGATCTCCCCGCGGCAGCCAAAGGGAGCCACAACAAGGAGGCTGAAGAGCCGCATGCGGCTCCGGAGCCGCAGGTTGCAGACCTCTGGCCTAGATCATATAGGGAGTTACAAGAGGCTGCAGATAGAGCTTCGTCCTTAAGATCACCTACAACCTCAGCTGTGTTTAGCAAAAGATTTCTTCCGCAAGTAATGCAAACTGCCCCCGAGCTAGCAGGGAAGCCCCGTTCGTATCTAGAAGGTGTCCGTATGTCAGATGTCCTTAACCCAAGGACTGCTTGTATTCCTTCGTTTTCTGAAATTATTTAGCAGTTTTGTTCAGTTATGACTAAAGCATTGTCCACATGGGTCTAAATCCATCCATTAGTCTGCTGGTGAGACAATAAGGGGTATTGATAAATTTTTCCTCTGTCAATTCACTCATTTTCATTTATACATATAGCATTTCCTATTATGACAGCTCTGCACTTTGTGGTTAATAGGGGGCCGAACGAGTCATTGTTTTAATAAGAACTGAACGAGAGGCTCGAACAATTCTCAGCCAACTTCAGACGAATTGACGGGGAAATCATTTATGAATAGAGCCCCCAAAAAAAGTTACACAAACAGGTTTAAAAAAACAAAATAAAATTAAATAAAAGGATTTATATGAATATACACAAATGAAGTAAGATTAACTCAATTTGTTTGAAATGTTTTTGACTATGTTTAGTACTATTCAGAAACCTATAATTAAGGCTGATCCAGGGTAAGGCAAAAAAGAAACATTCCCAACAAATTGAGTCATTTGTACATCATTTATGTACATTCAATCATGAAAAAATAATTTTCCTTTTTACTTTGAATTTGTGATAACATAAGAAAATGTGAGTCTGCTGATTGACATAGTTCATGTAAACAATTTTTAATTATAGGTTTTCCCCTGTTTTTTTATCATTTGAGGGAATTTTTGTTTACATTTTTTTTACCTTCCTCTGGAACTTAAATACATTTTTTTATTACCTTCCTCTAGATTATTTCTAAATATAGGTTTTTAACCATTCAGAAAGGTCAATCAAGGCTGTTCCAGAGGAAGGCAACAAAACAAACAAATTGACTTAATATTACTTAAGTTTAATTCAATTTTTCTTTGGTCTGATCTCTACATATATCCGCGTACAATTTTTTAGTGGGTGCCACATCCAAATTATTATGTACATTCCACCAAAGTGCAAAAAATAAATAAGGGAATTTTTGGGCTTTCATAATGAAACAAAGAAAAAACATAACTTTTATTTAAACAAATAATTATTTAAATACTTAATATTGCATTAGTTGTGTACATTCAATCATGTAAAAAGAAAAGGTCTTTTTACTTTTATTATGTAAAAACATAAGAACACGTGAATCTGCTGATTGACAGTTTAAGTGAATATTTGTGTACACATTTTTTACCTTCCTCTGGATCAACTCTGAATATGTGTTTCCAGCTATTTCTGCGTTTTTACTTTGAATATGTAAAAATATAAGAAAATTTTAATCTGCTGATTGACATAGTTCAAGGGAATATTTATTTATGTTTTTGAGTGAAGAGTCTTGCGCTCGTGTTCAATGGCTTTTGTTTGCATGGAATGGGTTTTGCATTTCATTTAAGTCTATGGTAATGTAAATTTGAAGCAGATCAAATACAAGTCAACAGAATATTACACAAGTCACACGAATATTAGAGGTTTGGTATCAGTAGACATCAACAAATAATGCCATTTTTTTTTTTTTAATTCAAAAATGACATTGTTCTTCAAGCATGACAAAACCACCATAAATGGCTATAGGAGGTGGCCAGAGATGCGTAGCTATTTTTTGTTGTCCGGACACAGAAGGGTGAAAATGTAGAATTACCTAAGCTTTAATATCTTATATTTTTGAGTCATTGATAAAAATAAATTCTTTTGGGGCACAAGTTTGACAATGATTGACAGACAAACGATTTCTGGGTCCTACCAATTGGAAATGTTTCCAGGTAGTTTGACAGCACCTTCAGGTCATCAAAACCTGACCATTCATTCCAAAAAATGTAAAAAAGGATTCAGAATTTAGGCCCAGTGCTGGGCATTCCATAGGGAGACAGACTTGAGATTTATCCAAATCCTCTTCAATTATAACAGCTGGGTAAAATCTGGAGCAGGTGAAAATCTGATTTAAGGAGTACTTTGGAGAAAAATTGCAGCTTTACAATGGTATATGTCTTATATGTTTCCAGGTTTTTACTTTTTAAAAATGCTACAGAAAATGATAATGAACCTACCAAAATGGCTCTGGGGTCCTATGTTTCTGCACACTCTGCCTGCGCTGCACTGAAATCCTGCCCAGTTATTACCTGGAAGACTAAAGTATACCTCCAAGGTCATATATATACCATAAAGGAAAAAAACAGGCCTCCCCAAGTCAGCCAAAGCCCTCTACTCAAACTGTTCATGACCGTGGAAGACCTAAAGCCTCGGGGACGACCCACACATGGTGATGCATCAGCTGACTGTTGTAAAAAGAGCTGACAGAGGAGGTCTTCTACTACTCACTTCCTTTTCTGGACTTGCACAGATGACTAATGCGGACCCTTGACCTGGACGAAGAAGCAAGTGGTGGAAATGGAAGACCATCTCTCCTGGCAGAACTTGGAGCTTTCAGTGGTAACCTTTCCTTTGTACCTTGCAACTCTTCCAATTCCTATGACCTGGGGTCCCACTACTTTCAACTGTAAGACTTTGGTAAGTATACTTTCTCAAGAAGAGCTGGAGGTAAGGCTGATTGAGGGGCATAGGCATGATTTAGAGACAGGTTCTCCAAATGCAACCTTGCTCTGGGCCAAAGCATATGAATATTTCTTACTGTTTTGCGGACATATTGTTGTAATGTTTATAATGTTTTTGTATTATCCTCACACATTTTCTACTCCAGGGTGACAAAGCTGCTACTCCATAAATATAGTTCAATGTGTAGGGCTCTTTTCAGACTTCAATGCTGTACTGCATGCTCAACTGTTCTTCCAACCATTCCCATTCAACTGTACGAGAAAGATTGGGAACCAATGTGCATGCATTGGCACATAGCTTTGGTGACGTTGCTGCATTGTCCCTGTAAGCAACATGTTGCTTCTGGCCATGCAGTTGCTTTTCCTTCTCTGGAGGAAAAACCATACCACCACTACAAACACAAGGGCAATCCATGCAAAATGTGTTGACCATTGATGTAGTTTACTGCCCCTGGCCATAGGGAAACTATGTGCCTGGGAGGAGCTAACCAGGTCGTTTTCCATGGCACATGTGAAAGGGGCCAAAATGTTGTAACTTTCATTTTATTTATTGCAGCTTACTAGTCATTAGATTAGTGTTGATTTTGTTAAAATGGTAATCTTGCCAGCGCTCTATGGGCCTAATTTAACAAATCCGGCTCATAGCCCCCTGGCAAGCTCTCCCAAGACTGGAAAAACAAGACTAACATGGTAGAACCTGACCTGAAATGGATTTTCTAAAATAATTTACTATTAGTTGGGAAATATTTTCAATCCTAGACCAGATCTATTCTACATTTGCTGGATCACCCAGGTTCTCCCATTATAGTCTACCTTCTCTAGTTTTGGAGAGCTTTAATAATTCGGCCCCAAAGTATGTATTTGACACAAATACTAAAATCCGTCACCCATTCTAGGTAGCTTGGTGCAGGGTCTACAATAGTGCACCTGGATGTTGTCTATCATTTCCAGTCTTGGAGAGCTTTAATAAATCATAACCCATATGACCTGGTGGCAAGGTTCCCTTACTTTGTGGGGTTTATGGAGGAGGAGCATAGTCTTCCTAGGACATGAGTAATTTAAGGACTACAAACCATATTCTCCTCTCCTCATCTCATAGGGTAAGATTTTCCAAAGCCCCCAGAGAAAGCTGAGAAAAATGCTATGAAGGCTGCACTAGCAGATCATCCAAAGCGAGGCACCCTGTTATTTTCCACAAGGTTAATGAAGAACCCTTTCTATGCATTTTTACACATTTTTATAAATTATCTGTATTTTTAGTCCTAATAAATTTTGTTCCCACTTGTGGCTGGTTCTCTGTCAGCATTATTAAGAATATGAATATTTAACTAGGGTTTCACAAATCTCCAGCACTGTGAAAAACATCTCTAACAGACTAACACACTTGACAACCTCTGGCTGATGTATGCAGGCTTGGAAATCTCAATCAGTTCAGAGATCATTGCTACAGAAAGGAAGAATCTATCCTTCCGTCATCTTCCAGGCTGCTCACCAGAAATGAAGGAGGCACTGGTTATACATTAACAAACAATGCATGCTCGCCTTTGCCTACGGTGCATTTATTTTATCAGGAGAGCATGCTTATTCCCTCCAGGCTTATCAAGTTGATGAATTTCTAAAAGGGATTAAGTGGAACATACAAATGACAGTATATCAGTGCCAATACCGATCAAAAAGATTTATAATGTTCTGTTTAGTACAAGTTCATTGCTTGCCGTGATTAATTGGAGTAATACCACGTCAACTACGGTATAGAACGAACGTCTAAATTATAAGTATAAATTAAGTATACATCATGACTATAAGCACAACAACGTCAAAACGCAGTTCGTAAATCATGTCTTGACTTCCCTTGGGATACAATATGAGAACCATGAATCCAATTTTCAAACATTAAGAATTAAAAGTAAAAATGTGTCAGGGTCCAATTTTTTAACGTGACCAACTTCTTAATAATTTGCAAAACATCCCAACTAGGTGTTAAGGGTAAGTCCATTCTTGGTGGCATTTTAGAGAAACCAGCCATAAATGTGTCAGGTGATAAGCTTGAAAAGTTAAACACAATGTTTTAAAGTTTTTATTTCTGACCTTTCTGTGACCCTGTTGAGAAGACAAGAAGATTATATTTGCATATTGAAAGATTTTTACCCATAAGCCCTAAGACTTTTTCTGGGTGCTGCCATCTTGGGTGCGATGCCAGAATCCCCAGCAGACCTAGAGCTGTCATTCAAGTGACAGTTAAAAGTATTGCCCTTCACTACTTCAGTTGCAGTTACATATGGGGTTATATAGGAAGCTAAAAGGAAGGGCAGACGAGAAGGTTAAGCATAGACAGTTATTAAACGCTCCCAGAAGAGAGCGTTAACATGTCGGGAGGGGTATGTGCCATGAAGTTGCAGTTTAACAAATGCTTTATGCAAAGATAAAACATTGCAAGTAAGCATTTAGGATATTTCATTTTTCCGTGTTTTTTCCTTTGTTTTTGCATTGATAGAATGGTCTTTTTCGAAATGTGTTGCTACAAGATTGTTTGGTATACTCCTCTTTAACTGACCAAGGAGTGATGAAAGTCTTCAGATGGATAGAGCAAACAGGTACAGACAGACCAGTCTAGGTTTTTGATCAGGTGCAGAAAGGTAGGCCCAGATTCTGATCCAACAGATTAGTTCAGGTTCCAGTCAGGTACGAACACACCAGTCCGGGTTCAGATCAGGTACATATATACAAACTTGGGTTCATATCATGTACAGACAGACCAGTCCAGGTTCAGATCAGGTGCAGACATACCAACTTGGGTTCATATCATATACAGACAAAATAGTGCAGCTGGCACTCAGGTACAGGCAGTTCAGTTCAGGTTCCATTCAGCTACAGATAGAACAGTCCAGGTTCCAATCAGGTACGGACAGACCAGTTCAGGTTCTGATCACGTACAAAAAGACCAGCTTGGGTTCATATCATGTACAGACAGAACAGTCCAGGTTCCACTTGGGTACAGACAGAGCAATCCAGGTTCAGATCAGGTACAGACAGACCAGCTTGGGTTCATATCATATACAGACAGACCAGTCTAGATTCCAATCGGGTACAAACTGATCAATTCAGCTTCATATCACGTACAGACGGACCTGTCCAGATTCCAGACTGGTAGACGTGTTTTGAGTAGAGATGAACAAATATTCAGGGTTCTGTTCTTGAAAAGCTTGGAAACATTCTTTAAACTTCTTCTTTGAAAGGAACCCCATAAAAGTCTATACATCTTGTGCCTGCCTGCTCAGGAGTTCCTGAGGGATTTAACAGAGGAGCCGTCTGCAACAGAGTCCATCATGTTTAGGGGGATTTTGGAAAACATTAGTGGCTGCTAAAACTTTCCTTAAGCTTCTTTGAGTATTGAGCACTCAAATCTGACATTTTGGTACCTCACTCTGTGAATGCCTGCTCTTGAGAACCTGAGGACCTTGAAGCTATCTGTAGCCAAATCTAATACTTTTAAGGGGGTTCTTTAGAAGACCAGTGGCTCCTTGAACTTTGTACCTCAGCCACACCTACCTTGAATACTCAAAGCTTGGGAATCTTACTTCAATCAAGTTCTAACTCTGGAATGTGCCAGCTAAAGGCTGATCATATTGTATCATTTTTGGTGCCTTGTTATATGAATGTCTCCCACAGAGTCCCTGGGAAGCCATCCACAGCAATGGCCAAGACTTTTAGAGGGGTTCTGGTGGACACCAGTGGCTCCTTAGCCACAGTTCCTCAGTCACACCTTGATTTTTTTGAGTACTGAGACCAAAAGTATTGACAAACTTGATTCTGCCCCCATTAGGTGGCAATTGAAGGCTGAAAATAACAAACTAGGAAATTGTGTATTGGTTCTTCAAAGTATTTGACCCCAAAACCTACTTGTACTCTTTGCTTTACCAAAGAAGGTGAAATAATCCATGGCTGAAGCTGTTTGTCATGTTAGTCTGAATGAAACACATCAAACCAATTGATCTGTCCAACCCATATCACCCACGGGTGCATTCCTGTAATTCTACACTAATGTATGGATCTGGATCTTCTCCACTTGGCTTAGGTTCTGAAAGCAAATTTCCAAAACAACAATTTTGCCAATCTATCCATTTGATTTTTGGATTGTTACAACTGATAGCTCTGTGTTGAAAATCATAGGCTTTTAAAATTCTCTTGAAGGAAACCGAGGACCATCGTCTATTATAAACTCTTTTAAAATTCAATACCTGGAAAAAATTGCTTTCAATTCCTTAATAACAGGGGATGTCAAAGCATTCTTTAAATAAAAAGAAAATTGCCATAACAGCCTACATGCAGGATATTGGCTTTGCTTCGTACACAGAAGAAACGATGCAACTTTTTGCAGTGGTTATGATGGTCTTTATGTAGGATGATGGGTTCCTCCAACGTGCTGCTAACAAAATGAGCATTTTAGATCTTTATTCTTGGCTGGTGGAATTCATAATGGCCTCTCCTGTGTTTTTGCATTTCTTGACACTTACATACCCATGATGTATTTGTTCTTTTATATAAATTAAGGAACAACCAAAATATTACCTTGCCACATGTAATCACCCATAGAAGAAACTTTCTACAGTAAATCTTTTATAAAAAATATCCAATTTTATGGACAAAAATATAGCATATTGCTCAGTCTTTGCCCCTTGCAGAAGGGACTGGTAACGTAACACAGTAGTTCCATCACCAATTTTTCCACTGTATCAATGGAGGGGAGTCATGGTTGCCATCTTGGTTGGACTTCAAATGTGTCTGCCTTTGTCCAGGTAATGTCCCTTTTGCAATAAAACATACTTACCAGTCTGTTTGCCACATGGAAGTTACATCACTTCAGCCTGGCCAATGAAGGTTGCCAAAGATCGGAAACCTGGAGGTGAACTGGGTGAAGATGGTTGCTAAAGGGACATCCCCTGAACAAAGGCAGACATGTTTGAAATCCACTCAAGGTGGCAACCATGGCTTCCCTGCATTATTATGGTGGAGAAATTAGTGTAAACCCTGTGTTGTTTTCAGGATTACCAGGACAAAACCAGCATGGAGTTGACTGCAGGGCTGGGTGTATGAGAGCAGAGGATAGTTTTGGAGAGGTTTTAGAGAAAGATTTGCATTTTGGGACCTTGCTTTTAGGTTGGAGAAATAAGTAAGAGTTTGGAAGAAGGTGTGAATGATTGAGATTAGGTTTCATGGTAGTGAGCAGAGCCATGCCCACCTCTCCTATACGGTCTAGTGGTAGTTCTGCTATTGATGGGGGGCATTCCTTTGGAGATGCATTTACTGTCCTTTTTGAGTAATCCCCGTGCTCATCTTTTTGAGTGGCAGCTTATCTTTAGGATTAGTAATGAGGACTGAAGACGTTTAAGAAAAGTACAGAGGCAGGAGAATTCATTGATGTGATTGGTCCTGCAATTTCTTTCAGGTTGCTATATACAGCACCCTGCCAGCCTCCCCCTAGCCATGATCTGCCTGCATTTTAAAGAGAAACAGAGAAACCAAATGATGTCACTGGATATAAAATAAGATATGTTTTATTTAGAAGGTCCAGTTGTTTTTTGCTCATTTTATGTATATAATTTATTCTATATCCTAAGTATTGTATCCTTTGAATCCTGAGGCCCCTGCATATTATATTCAAGCGATTACTTGGTTCTTCTTGCTAATTTAAGGTTTGTATTGCTTTGTTAACCCTTTCCCATATTTGCTATTTGTTCTTGTTCTTTGCTACTCTTATTGGTCATCCATGCACGTCTGATTTCATTATAACTCACTTTGCATTCATAAGCCTGTCTGTGTTTTCGCTGTGTAGTTCACAAGCGCGGTCTCCATTCCTAGAAAAGATCTGTGTGCAGTTAAGATCGCCGCAGTTCCGAGAGTTCATGAATGTTATTAGGGGAAATGGATGCTGAATATAAATAAAGGTGTTACCATTATACATTTGCAACAATGGAAATACATTTATGTAAATGTGAAGATGCTTGTTGTTGTCACAATCTATATAAAAATATATAGCAGAATGAGATTGTATCAAGGTATATGTAGAACAGTTTTTTTGGATGCACAAATATGCCGTGTTTGGATACAATTCTAGTCCTCTGGCTGTTCTAAATCACAAAGATCATTAGGTAAGGGTTATTTTCAATGTGAATGTGTTTTGTGATTTCTAATTACAGTGTTATTAATCCCCCGCCTCACCGTTTCAGAGCTGTTCTCTGGCAGCTGCTCGATCTGTGGCCGCCAAATCCACCAGCTCTTCTGCACATGCTTGGGCTCAGGGATCTGCTTCGCTTTGGCCCTTTCTCATGACATGCCCTCTATCTGACCCCTGATTGGTTTGGGAATTATTTAAACTAGACCTGACACATAGAACCCGATTTATTAAAGCTCTCCAAAGCTGGAGAGAATACACTTTCATCAGTGAAGTTGGGTAATCCAGCAAACCTGGAATGGATTTCTTAGGTCATTTGCTCTTTGTTAACAAATGGTTTCAATCCTGGCCAAATCCATTCCAAGTTTGCTGGATAACCCAGCTTCACTGATAAAAGTGTATTCTCTCCAGCCTTGGAGAGCTTTAATTAATCAGGCCCATAGCCCTTTGCCCATGGATAACTCATTTGGCTTGTCTATGACTTCAGCTTTGTCTCTGAGACTGCATTCACTCCACTGGCCTATTGAATATCTCATCTGGTTGACCATCTACTGTGACCTAGGCTCCCTTTTCTAAATACTGTCTCACTTTGGCCCCTTGCATACATCATCTAGTTCTAGTGCTCGCTTTTATACAACTCTAGCTCATCTCTTGACTACTCTTTTGCCTTTGACCCCTTGAATACCTTGTTTGACTGACCATCTCTTGTGTATGATCTTGGCTTCCTTTTCTACATACTCTTTCATCTTTGGCCCCTTGCATACCTCATATTTCGTCTCTCGTATATGACCATCGCTCTATTTCCTGACTACTGTCTCACCTCTGGCTCCTTGGATACCTTGTCCGGATGACCATTTCTAGTGTATGACCCCTAGCTTCATCTCCAGACCCTTTTGTCCTTCAACCCTTTGGATACCTCCACTGGCTGACTATTTCCCATGTATGATCCTTGGCTGAACTTTGCCCTGCCCTCATATTCTCTGGACACCCTTGCCTTGTGTTCTGGTCTTGCTCCTGGTCCTCATTTATCAGACACCATTCCTCATGTATTCAAGGCCAAGGGAGGCTGGAGTAGTACTACTACTGAGAAGGGGCTTACTAAAGGTGAAAAATTTGTTGGAGATTAGGGAATCTGATTCCATTCCATGATACTTTGCATCCATCCATGCATAATAAACCTCATGGAGATGTTTCACAGACTCAATTAGCTATAGTCTTCCAGCAGCAACCAAAAGCTGGTTCTTTTTTTAAGATGATAGCAGAAAATTACTTGGGTGGCAGTCACTTGGTAGAAATAACACATTGGGCCTGAATAATTAAAACGTTCTAATACTGGAAAAGATAGATTATCATAAGTGGACCTTGGTGAGCCAGCAAACTTGGGATTGTTTTCTTTAAAATCATTTGCTATTAGTTGGCAAATGTTTTCAATTCTGGGCCAGATTTATTCAAGGTATGTTGGACCACCCAGGTTTTCCAATGATAGTCTATCTTCTACAGTTTTTGAGAGCTTTAATAAATCAGGACCAGCATTTTAAAACTGACTTCTAACCTTCTTCTGAATGTTGGTTGATAGCAATAAACTCAAGCTCCTTAGAAACCAAGGTTCATGAGGTAACTCAGTAGGTTCAGTTAAGAAGGTTCTTGTGTCCAACCAGTCACCCACCACCTCTCTTTAGTTGGAAGACAGCCACTGGTGCTTCCTAAAAATGAAGCTGTTCCCAGTCCATGCATGATGAGCCTTTGGCCACATGGTTGGCCCAATGGCAAGCGCTCTTGCCTTTGCAGCCCTAGGACTCGGGACTATCTGCTATCTTTGTATGTTCGTCATGGGTGTCCTCCAAGCACTCAGGTTTACTTCCCACATTCCCCAATATATATATGACCTTGGTGTTGTAAGCCCCTAAGAGGTACAGTTTATGACAAAATTATGGACTTTGTACAGCACTTCATAATATACCACCACAAAATAAATACCAGTTAATAATAATGTTTTGAATGAGTCGTAAGAGCTCCCATTTACCTGTGAATCTATAGACATTGCAAGGAAGGTCATTTCAAGTACTCACAGGATTTTCTTCTTCTTCCATCCACAATGTACAGTATACCGGAATATAAATGCATTTACCTCTACACCTGGTATTCAGCATTGATGGTTATTTATACATTGATACATATTTATGTATGTATTGTTCTTTTACTCATGTGATGTATATATTGAACACACATAAACCACACTCATTATACACAAGCCCGATATATAAAAAGCTGATCTCGAACAAGCTGGCAAAAAAATGCAATCTCAGCAGAATTACATACAGGTTCAGAAGGTTACATAAGTGACCTTCTCGCTATTTTCTTTGACTGGTATATAATGCAAAAGCTTTTGTTGTCGTTCCCCATTCTGCATATCATTCATTATCCAGTTGTAGGATTAGTGTCTCATTACTATTCTTGAAGATTTTAGTCTGAACCTGAAATCTAATCACAAGGTGTAAAAAAAATTAGTGAAACCTTCTGCATAACCACATTTATAATTAGATATAAAATATTTTGTGTTAGGGTTTTTTATGTATTATATGTTTGGCGCCATCTTGTGGTTTCTCAGTTCATTGTCGCAGCAATGGGAAAGGTTTTGGAAATGACCCCAAAATTGTAATTCTAGTTTTTTATTTTCGGATATATTTTTTGGGGGGATTGTGTTTGATATCAATCATTTTCAGGTTTGTATTTGTAATTTAATTGCCTTGTGCTTCATAGTCTTCCAGTTCCATGATATCTGTATACACATTTATTCTACTTAATTTGGGACAAGAATGGGGTTTCACTAAAACTAAAGCAGTTTCAGAGAGTCCACTATAGTGTTTAATATGACTGATGCCAGCAATGTTGTTGGGAATCAGCAAGGCTGATTTTATTCAGAATATAAGGCACATGCCTGCTTTCATGGACGAGGAAACTGGACAATGGCTCAGGGCCCCCACCTTCTCCAGGGATCCAAGTGCCAGATGCAATAGCAAAACCAGCTTGCATTGCATTCTTTTTTAGATTTCCTTACTGGAGTACCTCTGTTTCACCACCAGATGTCCTCATACTGATGACAAGCATCATTCAATCCATCTCTTTTAAGCCCAGGCTCTCCAGAACCTGCCCCAGCCTTTTTTCCTGGATGGTGGAAAAAGTAGCATACTGATTAGCTCATCTCTCTGTCACTGATAGGCTTTGTTCTGCTTCTTCTTCCCAGACTCCAGCGCTGCTTTACTGAAGTGCAAGAGGTCGATATTATGTTAAATATGGTTGCTTACCCTCCCTCTGCCTTCCCGCTCCCATAATTACCATTTACTTTTTTTCGAATTCACCTCCATCCCCAATACTTGATTAGATATTCACATCATCCTTAATTTTCCTTCTCTGGTCAGCTTCTCTTCCCTTTCCAGACTTACATGGACAGCTGTTACTCTTCTCTCAACTCCACCCAAAGCCAAAATTGGTTTTCATATTCCCTATTTACATCCTGCAATTCGACAATCTTTATTTTTAGTCTAGCTTCCTCAAACCCATGTTCTTCTGCCTTTTTTTCCTGCTTGTCCCATGTGATCTGTGATAACCTCCTTTACTATGCCTCGTATCCTCCAGTCCATGATCAGCCTCTACTCTACCATTTATGTGGTCCACAAAATTTCCTTTTCTTTATCTTGCTTCTCCCAGTCCATGTTTGGCTGCCATTATTCTTCGCCTCCAGTCCATGACCATCTTATATTTTGTCCATCATTATGATCAATGTAGTGAGATGTCCCCTCCATTCCATGACCATCATATCTGATGTCCAACATCATGATAAATGTAGTAAGATGTCCCCTCCTGTCTTTGACCATCTTACGTGTTGTCAACCACCATGATCAATGTAGTGAGATGTCCCCTCTATTTTAAATGACCATCTAACATGATGTCCACTCCCATTATCAATGTAATGAGATGTTCCCTCCAGTCCATGACCATCTTACGTGACGTTCACCACCATGATCAATGTAATAGGATGGTAAGGTAACCAAATAAAATATCCAGTGCCCACCACGATGATCAAAACCGTGAGATGTTCCCTCCATTTCATGACCATCTTAGGTGATGTCCACCACTATGATCAATTTAGTGAGATGTCGACTACATTCCATGACCATTTTACGTGAAGAACACCATCATGATAAATGTAGTAAGATGTCCTCTCCTGTCCATGACCATCTTACGTGATGTCCACCACCATGATCTATGTAGTGAGATGTCCCCTCCAGTCCATGACCATCTTACTTGACGTCCACCACCATGATCAATGTAGTGAAATGGTAAAGAAACCAAATAAACAATCCAGTGAAAACACTGTCTAATTGGCCAGAAACTCATAATGGTGATCCTGAGGCCAAAACATTCAGGGTTAAATAACTCTTGAACACTAACCAAGAACAAGTTACAAGACATCTGGGACTTAGTATCAATATATGTAGTTACCAACTGTCTCCCATTTGTAAGGACTGAGGACAAAACCCTTTACCCATCTGCATGTGAAAATCAATGTACCATTTAACTACCAGTATTAAACTATACCCCCCTTGTGAGCAGAGGTGTAATGGCAGAATTGATGGGGTTGTAGGGAGTGGTGGTCTATGGACCACTCTATTGGTCAGCAGTTTGGAACATACTCTTTAAAGAGACCAGACAATGGCTTTGTAAAGAAGTGCAGTCTGGAGTGGTGCTGGTATATGGGTTTATAGTAGGGCCTTTTTAGTTTTTGGGGAAATGCCCAGTAGGGGTGGATGGGGGGCGCAAAGATATATATTTTCTCCTGTTTTTGAGTTGAATTAATCAATTTTTGCATATAAGTTCTGCAGTGGGAACAAATTTTCACAGGAGGCAAACTACTGTGTTGGTCCTTAAAGAACCAGCATTCAACATGTAACAGCGGGTCACTACTGCCCCCTTTCATACCTTATGGATGACCATGGATGATACTCCACATGTAGCACCTGAACTAAAGGCATAGGGAAGTGGTAACCACACTGCAACCTCATCACCCATCTGGTGTTGCCCAATAGGAGCAGGACGTTTGAAAATATCATACAAAAGGTAAGAAAAACAGGTTTGATGTATGTTGGTAACTTTTTTCAAAACATCCAATGTACACCCACTTAGAGGTCCACATTGAGTGTTATAGTTGGTAAATGGGGTCTATTTAATAATTTTTTTCCCCAATGATTCACCCATCAAATATTAAAAACACACACATTTTTCACACTGGATTCAATTAGAAAAAGTTAGGGAAATATATGTTTTGACTACATTTCCTTATCAATAGATGGTGCTGTCTGGTAGCACCACAACTTCTTGTTTGGTCTTTTCTTCGAATACACTTTAACCTGAAATGTCGAACAAGGCAAAGAAAATAGGAACTTTGCGGCACAAGAGAAAGGGGAACCAGAACCTTGCACAAACCTTTAATGTTGAGAAAGAACATATTAGTGACATACACTAACACGATGGTAGGTAACATGTAGAAAGTTTGAGGAGTTCAATGAAAGTGCAGACTGATAGGGGATGTCAAATTCATCGGTATTTAAAAGAAAGGGTCAGAAGGAGAAGGGTGAAATGGACTGGTGTTTTTTGAAGGGTAAATTTTTAGGACATTTTTCATGACTAGGTCTCTTTAAAGGGTAAAATCACCTTTAGTGGACTTTAAAGCCAATGTCAATTTAGTCATCAATAGCCTTGCACCTCCATCTCATCTCCATGCCATCAAATGTAAAAGATATGATTGAAAGATGTGAAAGCAACGACATTGTGGCTGCATGAGAAGCCACAAAAAGTATGGAAAGCTAGAATTGTAGATAGGCAACCAATGAAAACCTTAACAGCTAGTAGTAATAAGTCCCATTCAATTGGACATGTTGGTTGATGAAATGACTTTTTGTTGACACTTCGAACAGAACAGAACTAAGACGAATGTGATGAACCTCTATCTGTTCTTCAGCTTCCCTCCATTAAATCTGACCTTCAGTCATTTCAGTCATTGTGCCCCTCGGACTCCAGAATAACATTCTAGATTTGGTTTGGCCCCTGACAAAGGGTAGTATATTTTAGAAGGTTCATGAAGGGCATGTGTCAGAAGTAGGAAAAATGGTCAACGGTCACCAAGTATCTCAATTGCTTTGAAAAGGGACCATATATGGACAGGATATCTCCATATGGAAGACATTGTTGGGTGTTCCTGCTGTGCAATACCTAGTACCTACTTTAAGTGGAGGTCCAAGTCCAAAGGAGGACAACCAGAAAACAAGCAATAGGGTCATGAGCACCGAAGGATCATTGAAACACAAGTGGTGATGGTGTGAACTAGAACATCAACTGTCTGTTGTCTACAGCTAAGGACCTAACCAAAGTTACCTCCGACACTGCTAGTGTTAAGTTCTTACAGTTATGCCAGATGTCTTGACAACATTGACTTAATTGCCCCATTTTATTTTATCCCCGGCTTGTAAAGAACTACCAAATTAAGGATGTTGATGTTCGAATTTGGACCAACTGTAAAAATCACAGAAACCCTAATAATTTGCTAGATCTTTACAATTGCCTGGGATATAATTAAACATGGTAACTCAGTTAGTTCTAAGACGACTAAAATACTCATTTTCATCATCTTTCATTGTAAGTAAAATTTTAAATTTCTTTTCATTAATTAGGTTGTCTACTGGTAATCCTTCTCCAGAACGCCATACGATGTTGTGCTCAACACTGACCTATTTGTTCTAGATGGTTTTGGGTTTTTTGAAGAAATTTGTACAGAGATATTAAATAGTATATGAGCATTATGTCTTCATTGCAATCAGCATGTGCACACTGCTTCCATTGGCCTTTGGATAGGGTAATGTTGCTCCCAACTGTCCTCCAGATCTATATAGGCAACCAAAAGGCCAACTGAACAAACATGTATGGTACCACGTTCTCCTTCATAGTCATTTAATGGTTTTACTCTTTTACAACAAGACTGTGGGGAGTATTTGGGGGAATTTTGGCCTTTTCATTCATAAGAACATTTGGGAGGCCAGGTACTGATGTTGGATGAGAAGATAAGGCTCACAATTGATGTTTAAACTCAACCCAAAGTAGTAGCTAGATGTAGGCATTCACATCTTTCATGGACTACATTCCCTTGCTATCTTTGCCATGAGAAAAGATGAAAGGAGCATAAGAGGCATAAGGGGAAATGACCCATTCAGGGCATTGTGCATGCTGTCAGTCTTGAAATATGAGAGGAGGCATTAACATCTACAGGTTGTCCCAAAGGCTAGGCTACAGAAGACATTACCACCTTTTGTCTGAACTATTACAACATCCAGCTGGACCATTGAAGTTCTTTCATCTAGAATGGCGCATTTAGAATAGCACATTTTTGTATGTGTTGTATACATACTTTTGACCTGATTTTTCAAAGCTCCCCAAGATTGGAGAAGATAGACTATCATGGGAGAACCTAGGTCCTGGACCTTAAATGGATCTGGTCCAGGATTAAAATAAATAGCAACTAATAGCAGATTATTTTTAAGAAATCCATTCCCCATTAATTGGATCACCTGAGTTTTCCCATGAAAGATTATGTTCTCTTGGAGAGCCCTTTGCATGTGTTTATAATAGAATATCTGGATATTAAACAAAAATTTTGGTGGAACATTGAGTGTCACATTCAAAAGCAAGATTACAGAACACAAAAACATGTAGAATTCCACAATACAATTAAATACATTTTGTTATATTATATTCATATTTTTTGGCAAAACAAACATGTTAGGAAGTAATATCAGCAACCTGTTTCTGACTGTAACCGAGAATATAGTTCCATAGTAGGTATATGAAGGGTAGAATATACAAAGAGGAAGCATGCTACCTTACTATTTCTAGAAAGAACATCTCTTACTGTTACACATTGGAAGGTGGGTTAAAACACACATACACAAAAAAAACAAACACGCAAAAAATGTTTTTTTTTAAAATTATAACATAATATTTTCCATGCCCCAATTTGGAAGGTTTTAGCTCTCTCCCTTTCCTAGTGACCGCTGGTGAAAGGGGAGCTGTTGTAACCAACACAGGAACCTGTAGTAATTTCTGTACACCTTAAAAGAGGTTCTTATCAATGAAAAAAACTTTGTTTAATAAATACAATGTTTAATTCAAGTCTCTATTGGCAATAGAAAACCCTTTCTGTCTTATCAATATTAAATGTGAAACATGAACACAGTCTGCAATAAATCCAGGTTCTATACCTTATCATTTCTTAGACTCTAGAGTTAGGCTAAAATGATATGACTATTTCTGCAGTACCTCTTCTTGACCATTCAATTTCCTCAGCTTGCCAGATTTATGACTCAACCCAGAAGAGTAAAAAAGGACTGTCAGTATGTAGTACCCAACAGTTGGAAGGTTCTTCCTTTTTCTAAAGCCAATATCGTTCCATCCCTTTTTCCTCTTCCAATGTTCCTTTTTTGAGATAGTAAAGAGATGTTTATAAAAATGTTTAATTTTACTACTGATATGTTTAATAACATAATAAACCTTTCAACTCCCCTCTAAACTGATGTATTAATTGTATAAAAAAGTCAGTAGAATGAAAAAAAGATTTTGGGGGAAAAGTTAATCAATTCTTTTTGTGTCTGTAAATGGAGGTGTGGTCGGAACATGACTTTGGACTCTGTAAATGGGGGTGTGGTAAGGGTACATTGTTGGTCTCTGTAAACTGGGATGTGGCAGGGGCGTGTCCTAGGTACCTTTAAGCGGGAGTGTGTTGGAAGGATATCCTTGATCTCTATAATTGAGGGATTGATAGCGACATGTCCTTGTAAATCAGGATGTGGCAGGGGCATGTCCTTGGTATAAGTGGGGTGTGGAAGAAGTATGTCCCTAATTTTGTATATCGGGGTGTGGCAAGGGAATATCCATTCTTTGCAAAAACATCAGGGTTGGTTTTAGGGTAGGACAACATTGACAATTTCCCAGGGTCCCCACCTGGGCTGGAATGTTGGGCATTTGTGGCTTCTGTTTATATTTGCCCTATTGTGGCTGAAGCCATCTCTGGATAAAATGGGCCTGATTTATTAAAGCTTTTCAAGGCTGGGGAGGATGCACTTTCATCAGTGAAGCTGGATGATCCGCAAACCTGTAATGGATCTGGTCCAGGATTGAAAACATTTTAAATCTAAAAATTTGTCTGTAAATGGGGTTATGGTAGGAACATATACTTGGACCCTGTAAATGGGGGGGTGGAAGGGCACATTGTTGGTCTCTGTAAACTGGCATGTGGCAGGGGCGTGTCTTAGGTACCTTTAAGCGAGTGTGTGGTAAAAGCATATACTTTGCAAAAACATAGGGGTTGGTTTTAGGTTAGCACAACATGGAAGGCTGAAGCCATCTCTGGATGAAATGGGCCTGATTTAATAAAGATTTCCAAGGCTGGAGAAAATGCACTTTCATCAGTGAAGCTGGATGATCCTGCAAACCTGGAATGAATCTGGTCTGGGATTGAAAACATTTGGTAACAAATAGTAAATGACTTTGAAGAAATCCATTCCAAGTCTGCTGGATCACCCAACTTCACTGATGAAAGTGTATCCTCTCCAGCCTTGGAAATCTTTATTAAATCAGGGCCAATGTGTCTATGTAAAAAATGTAAGGGGTGTGTGAGTGCAGGACATCGTTACTGGAAGCTAGAGACCCCTACATCAAAATCCTATTGATATAGATAGCCACAATGATGTCCTCATGCCAGTTCCAATCCCTCATCCAAGACTGAAAAACCAAGTATGTCACATGATTGGGCAGAAGACATTATAAAACTATAAGTAAAAAATATAATATATAAATTATAAATTAATGCATGTGGGCTTTAGAGGATTGGAGGAACCCAGGCTAAAACTGGGCCACATACTGCTGGAGGCATCAGCAGACAATACACAGTTGTCATGAATGTACATGAACGTCACACATTCTGAGATTAAGGAAGTGATACTACCAGTAAATATTTTCTGTACTTTCACAATTGAAAGCTTTTTGCATGAAGATGTGACTGATAAAGTACTGCACATAATTGAAATTTTTTCACTGATAACTGCATGAAGGTCCATTTATGGTAAGTCCAAGTATGGACCAGCTGAGGATATTTCTGGTTAGCTTCTGCCTTGGGTTTCACAGCGTTTGGACCTGCTGCAAACTGGTGAGTGTCGTTAAAGAATAAAATATGCTGTACTACACTATATATAATGACCATATGGACATGGACTTGAAATCTACAATAAAGCAGTGTATCTGATATTCACCAAACATACTCTGTTAGGGAATCTCCAGATCCATGTATTTTCAGTGGCATTGAGTGATCCTCTACCAGAAAATGTCAGATTCACTGTTTTATAATCACAGCCATCTAGATCTTGGGCCTGATTTATTAAAGCTCTCCAAGACTGAAGAAGATAGACTATCATGGGAGATCCAGCAAATGCAGGATCACCCAGGTTCTCTCCCCAATATTCTATTTTCTCCAGTCTTGGAGAGCTTTAATAAATCAGGCTCCATGTGTTGTAGATGGTCATGATTGCTCCACAATCAGATAATGTTTGCTGTGGTTGCTATCACTTGTTTGCCAACTTTTTAATTTAAGACTAATGCTTCTCATACTCTATTGAACATTTTTGATTGATCAGATCAAAATGTCCATCATCAAATATCAAAAAAAAAATGTGCCTTTTTTTCAATTGATTAGCATGTTGATTGAGACCTGGCAAGGCAAGGCTTTCCTTATGATTTATTTATGTATTGAGTTGTTTTGGTTCTTTTTTTGTGATTTTAGTATATTGAGTACCTGTAGCTGATCCTAAAGAATTGATTGATATATTGATCATCTTATAATACCATCGAGGTTGAATTGTGTGTACCTAGCATAAGCCAAAGTTACCCACGCAGGATGCCATTTTTCAAAATGTCACCGGAGCAGCAGCTATTTTCGCCAACACTATTTTAAAGCTCCGCAAGGATTTATAAAGAATTATTAGGATTGCAAACCTGTAAAAAAAAAGTAATCCTCGTGCTAATATACACCTTCACCATGCCAACGAGCATGGATGCAAACAGAATTTTTTTTTTGAGTTGAAAATAATAAAGCTTTTTAAAAGCAAAAATAAAATGTTTACTTTAAAAAAATGTTGCTACATTATGTGAAAATCACAATTATATAATACTAAATAGTGTACTTTGCCAATTTTATTTGGTGGAAAGTATTTGAGGTATTCAAAATAGATAAATGTTCCATTGAAAAAAAATGGCCACATTTAAAAAAAAATAGTAGAAATATTAGGACCCCAGGGTAAAATGAGACGTATACTGTTGGAGGGTTCAGGGAGAGGGAGGAGAACCCAGGAAAATCTTTCTACTAGTAATAATAAAAAATACAGAAAAAAATATTAAAAGTAACTAGAAATATTATAAATAAAAGTCTATACTTTTTCAAAAAGTGAGGAACAGAACTTCTACTGTCTGCACTGCCATAAGAACCCTTGTGTTGGATAAATATGGCATTTTCCGCTCAATAAAAAAAAGTCAAAGTCAATTGTGGGTTACACTTACAAATTTCAAATTCAAATTGAATTTAAAATTCAAAAAAAGATGCTTTCAGTAATATATTTAAATCTGAACTTTTAATTCTTAATCATAATAATTTAATTGATATAAATCAATTTTGGTGCACCGAATACCTTTGCAAATCCAGTTATTACTTTGGAAATGTATCGGTGATATATCTGTGGTCTACATAGTTCATGCAGAAAACAGAGTTGTGGGAGGGACCTAACAGATCCACCCCCAACAGGCTGCCTGTAGATAACTACAGGAGGGGGCGGAGACAGGACAAGTCACCCTGCACAAGGAAAGAGAGCATCAGTGACCGGTCTATATTACAGGAAGCTTGTGCACCTAGGCAAAGTGTTGCATTGGTTTACTGCACAGGTGTGTAAGAAATACACAAAGCAGACCAAGATCCCAATTGGAATACGCACTGATCTTATATTTAGATAACATTTACATTTTTGGAGTTTGGCTCCAACATACTAAAATGGGTCAAATATGTAATGCCATTGAATACCTTACTATATATACATTTCAAAGAGTTGCTTTCTGCTTGGAGATTTATAGTTCAAACTTTTTAAAGCTCCCCAAGACTGAAGATAGGCTATCAAGGGAGATTCTTGGTGATCTAGCAAACCTAAAATGGATTTGTTCCAGGATGGAAAACATTTGTCGATTAATAGAAAATTACCTGGGGGCAGGCAGGACAAGACCTAGGTTTATTGTTAAATTACAGTAAGGAAACCTCAGATATCCAGGTTAGCTGTGCTTTTCTGCAGGGCAAGTCCTTTAACAATTCTTGTATATCCTGCATATTCTTGTTTGGGCCTAATTTATATTAGCTACAAATAAGTTAATATTCTTCTCTGTTTCTCTGTTTTACTTTAGGAAAGTCATCAAGTATCCTTAAACTGTTATTACTGCAACTTATCCACAGTTTCTGCAGATTTACCTAAGGAGATCAGAAGTCTAGATCTTAGTTTTAACCCTCTAAAACAACTTTTTAACCGAGGATTTTCAAGACTGTCCAAACTCGAGATTCTTGATCTTACAAGGTACATCTATATTCTCATCATTTTATTTTAATTTTTAAGTTATTTTATAATTAAAGGATGTAATTTTTATCTGGCTGGCCCCAGTATTCAGAACCTCAAAGGAACTGGGCTTACCAAAAAATGAGTATGCCATTGATAGAATATTAGAGTGGGTGGAACTGGGTGGTAATTGGGTAAATCAAGGGTAGATCTTGGCTAGGAGTAGTTAGGCACATTCAGTTGGAATAGTTTGTAACAACAATGATGTTTCTTCCCTTCAAAAAGAGCTATCAAAGCTCAAACAGGTGTTGGACCCATACCCAAATATTTCTAGGCTTCAGCTTATGTTGAAGTTGTTTCACCACTCATCCAAGTAGCTTCATAAGCTAGCCTGATGCTTATTGAAGATGAGGGAGCTACTTGGGTGAGGGGGGAAATATCTTCAATATTATGGAACAAGTCTATTTGAATGTGTCTAACTACTAAAAGGTATACCATGACTGAACCAATGAAAATCTTTACAGACAAAATTGAATTTATAGTGGTCTACAGAGCACCTAAACTCTCTCCTCATCTTTATACCATGATAGAAGGTATCTAATGGTATTTAGGCACATTCTACTGGACTTAGGTTATGTTATGGTAAGATATTTTATCTCATCAAAAAAAGCGTTCTCAACTCTAATAAGTGCTGGAGCGATAGCTTAACCTTTCCAGCCATCAGCCTATCTTGAAGATATTTCACCACCTATTTAGGTAACATTTTTAGTTCCCATGGGCATCAACTAGCCTGAGCCTCATTGGAGCTAAGGAAGCTTCTTGGATGGGTGGGGAAATATCTTTAACGTTATTGAACAAGTCTAGTTGAATGTGTTTAGCTACCTCTAGGTATACCATGACCTGTATCAATGAAGAGATACAAAAGTAGAACTTATGTAGGTCTACAGAACACCCAAACCCTTTCCTCATCTTTGCAACTTAAGAGAAGGTATCTATTGGCAGCTAGGCACATTCAACTAGACTTGTTCTAAAAAAGGTAAAGATATGTAATGCCATCAAAAAAAGCTTTCCTAATGCATAAAAGGGCCAGAAGCAAACCCAAATATTCCTGGGCACCAGCTAATGTTGCAGATGTTTCTCCACTCATCCAAATAGCTTCTCATCTTCATTACATAGTAGACGGTGTCTAGTAGTAGCTATGCACATTCAATTGTCCTTGTTTTGTAAATGATAAAGATGTTTCATGCCAGCAAATATAGCTTTCTCGGGGTAGATAGGTGCTGGAACCATATCCAAAACTCCTACACACCAGCTAATGTTTAAGATAATTTACCATTCAAGTAGCTTCCTCAGGTTGCCTGATGCTCATGGGAGCTGAGGAAGGTACTTGGATCAGTGGGAAAAATATTGTCAGCATGACAATAAAAGACCAATTGCATGTGTCCAACTACTACTAGATATACAATAACCTGATCAAAAAAACCTGCAAAAAACAGATAGTAACTTATAGTGGTCTACAGAACACCTAAATCATCTCCTCATCCACATAACACAGAAAAGTGCATGTTTTGGTCATAAGTTGTAATGATAAAGATATTTATTCCTATGAAAAATAATTGCCAGAAACATACTCAAACACTCCTGGCTAACAGCTAATGTTGAAGATGTTTCACTACTTACCCAAGTAGCTTCCCCAGCTCCAATGGGCATCATATCTCCTGATGATCATTGTAGCTGAGGAAGCTTCTTGGATAAGTTTAATATTCTTCAACATTCAACAGAACAAGTTTAGTTAAAAGGGTCTAACTACTACTAGGTATACCATGACCTGTATGAATGTAGTGGTCTACAGAACACCTAAACCTCCGATCATTTCAATAACATAAGAAAAGGTATCTAGCAGTAGTTAGTCATAATCAACTGGATTTGTGTTTGCAAACTTGAATACGTTCCTCAGCTCTCCAAATGGCTTCATTTCTGATGGAGCAGCTTGGAGAGCTGCAAAACAGTTTTAACATTAGAACCAGTCCAACTGAATGTAACTAACTACTATTAGATATACAAACACTTGAATAGACTAGAACCTTCACAGACATAGGAGAAGGTGTTTTGTAATCTACAGAGAGAACTGAGTAGAGCGTACAACATTTTTGGGGTAGAAGGCCACCCTGTTGCTAACTGAAACAAAAAGATATGAACTAAAGGTTTCTAGTGGTCAAGTATCTAAAAAGCAACAATAGAGAAATGTGCATGTATGCTATAGATCCACTGTTTGGGGTCTATTCTTAAAATAATGAACATTTATCAAACATTCTATAGGGGGTGGAGAATTAATCACGGCCATTGAAAAATGTGTGAAAACATTCTCCACCAGAGAACATCTGGTAATTGTCAGATTCATTGTTTTAAATAAAGAATGTTTTGGGTTTGTTGGCTCAAATATACATTGGCACTTTTTCTAACCACATTGTACATCCTGTTTGTCTCTTTCTGCAGGTGTGATATAACTTCAATAGAAGACAATGCATTTGTTGGCCTTGGCAGTTTACAGATTTTAATTCTTACAGGAAACCCTATTAAGAATTGGTCCCTAGTGACCTTTACTGGCCTAAACTCTTTACAAAAACTTGTTCTTGTTGACACATCTCTTGAATCTCTATCTGAACTAAACTTGGAATACCTCCCATCCCTTCAGGAACTAAATGTTGCTAAAAACCGGATTCATCGTCTCTATATTCCTTCATTTTTATTTAATCTTCATATTCTTGATCTTCGTGCAAACTATATATCTAGGGTCAACAAGGAAGATCTAGAGAAATTACAACATGTAAATACATCAAACCTCAGTCTCATATTGACTCTAAATCTCATAAACTTTATTGAACCTGGTGCGTTTAGGTATGTAAAACTGCAGCTCTTGAACCTAAAAGGTTGCTTTTCTAATGAAGATATTATGAAGGATAGCCTAAATGCCATGTCAGGTCTTTATGTAGAAAACCTTGTGATTGGACGATACAGAAGTACCCCTACACGGATTAATTGTAGAGAAAATCTTTTTGAGGGACTGTGTGGGATGAATATTAAAGGGATGACAATTACTGATATCAATCAATTGGATAAAAAAACCTCCTACCACTGTCTGGAAAACATTACGTCTCAGCGTTTCTTACACTTAGACTTGGAGCTAATGCGTTCTATTTCTTTCTCTGCAAATGTACAGAAAATTGAAATAAAAAATACCTACATCACAGCAATACCCTACAACTTCTTTTCAAAGTTAAAGCAACTTAAAGAGCTCCGAATTAAAGAGAATCGGCGGCTTACCGAGCTCAACAAATCAGTGGCTGGATTAAAGGAATTGGAGTTTCTAGATATGAGTGTTAACAAACTGATGATAGAAAGTTGCTGTAATGAATTGTTTCCCGAGACAACCCTTAAACACCTGAATTTTAGCCATAATACATTAATTGGTTTGAAGGGTTCATTCATAGATTTGCCTCACCTTCTCTCACTCGACCTAAGTCACTCGAAGTTGGACAGTGTAGGAATGTATCCAATATTTATGACTCTAACAAACCTTTTATATCTCAATCTGTCCTACACTTCATGTCATTTTGTTATTCATTGCTCGTTCTGTGGACTTTTCAACTTGGTGGAGCTACGGGTATCACAAACCACATTTGTTCCTGAGATATTAGCATCTGTTTTCCAGAACTTGACTAGTCTCCGTTTTCTTGATATGGCATCTTGCAACCTAGAGCACATACCCAACGAAATGTTTGAACACGTCAAACAATTGCAATTTCTGGATCTGAGCAATAACAAGTTGATAGAACTTTCATCATCTGTACTTCTTTCTCTGTCTGGTCTAAAATTTTTAGATATAAGAGCTAATAACATCAATGGGTTTTCTGTTGATACAGCAGAAATGTTATCAAAAAACCCAATGAAAGTGGAGCTTTCACAGAATCCATTTGACTGTTCTTGCACTCAGGAGCAATTTTTGCTATGGGTCAATCAGCAAAGCAACAAAGGTTTAAATTTCAGTAATCAAATGGAGTGCAAAACACCAGAACACCTTCAGGGTTCACTACTCAGGGATGTCAACTTGAACTGCAACTGGACTCTGGCCTATGTCATGGTGGTGGTCATTGTAGTTATTCTGTTTCTTACATTGCTGTTGTACCACTTCTACTTAAAAAATTGCTTTCTCTTTTTATGTTTGTGTCGGCAAGACTACAAAAGATCAGCGGCTGAGAAAATTTATGATGCCTTTGTCATACACTCCAGTTTAGATGAGCATTGGGTTAAAGATGTGCTACTTCCACAACTGGAAAGTGGTGAAGATGATAACCCATCCTTTCAGCTTTGCGTACACTTCAGAGACTTTGAAGCGGGCAAGTTGATCTTGGAAAACATTTTTTACAATGGTATTTGTTGTAGTCGGAATGCACTGGTCATACTTTCTCCACACTTTATTGACAGCAAATGGTGTTCCTTTGAGTTTAAGTTGGCCATGTTCTGGAGGTTCTTGGAGGATCAATGTGGGATCATTCTCATTCTTCTGGAACCCATCAGAAAAGATCAACTTGACCATATGTACGTTTTGAAGAAACACCTCAGCCGAAACACTTACCTCAAATGGGAAGATGAACATAAAAAAAAGAAACTTTTTTGGAAAAGGTTACGGCAGGCATTGGGACAGGCTCAGAATGTTGCTGATCCCCTATTGAGTCATACCAATATGGAAATATGCCACCGGCAAAATAAACAGAATAAGGAGTGTACACAAATATAGCATGCCAGTCATATGTGGAGCAAATAAATTATCCAATTTGAAGAATATGGCTCTTTCATTTCATATAAAATAAACGGATATATCACCATGGAATGTAAAAGTATGCTGCCTGCTTTGCCCAGCGTTCACTTTTTTCAAGTGGTACCATTGCATGATAGATCTGATACTACTGAAGTTTTTTGATACCCGGTCTATCTTCATGCTCTGTGGTACCTGCTACTGATATGTTGACTAGGAGTATTTGTGATGTAGAGGTCAACAGGAACAAGGAACTAAACTGCTCGGTGGGGGGCAATGTATGTGACTCGAAAGTGGTGATACCACTCTAGGTCTACTAAAGGGCCATTGGTACCTTTGGGTTTATTGGCTTTCAAGACTTTTGCATTCATGAAACATGAAACCTCATGCCACTCATTCTTTTCTTCAATTAAAACATCTCTATGTGCTTCAAACATAGAGGAAAATTTACCTGTCTCACTCTGATGCCTTTTACCCCCAATGGGGCTTAAATGCAGTGCAACAAGATTAAGCCCCGTAAGGGCAAAATGTATTTAACATATTATTATCTTGTAGACCATATTACTGTGTAGACATTCAATAGCATAATATTTTTAAAGCTGACCAATGGACAAAAACATAGTTCTGCTGGAAAGATGGCAAACCTGCAACAAAAACATGGAGAGAAAAACAAATCTGACAAGGGATCTATCCATTTCCCAAGTGGTTTTCTTTCTGTCTGTACTGCTTTTGTGGAGCTCCTCTCACATATTTGTGTCAGCAAATAGAGAGGGTAAATCTTACTAATGGACCCCCAGATAGCTGTACAAACCCAGCAAGGTCTTTAGCTAAACCTACAATTTACATGGGGTAAATGATGCACATGAATGTTTGCAAATGTTTGATAAGGCGATTTGCATGCACTTTATAATGCATTATCTGACATTATGCAGTCAGCATTCAGGGACGTATGAGCAGCCTTTATCCAAATGTACCTAGACCAAAAGCACATGTCCTGTTTTAATAGATGGGCCATTTGCCATCCATGAAAATGCATGTATCATTCCTCTTCTTACACTCTCATTGACTTTTATTGAAACGCATAGAGAAAATGTACTTGAACTGTGCACAATGCAACTCATATAGGTAAATCAGACCCAATATATACAATGAAATGCCAAGTGACATATATTTTATTGCACATCGTCAACATATAGACCTGGACAGAGTCTAAATCTGTTTTAAAAAAAGCAAATCCTTCATGTATATGCCCTTATGTTTCCTTTCCACATGCTGCAACTCTCTATTAACCTAAACTGCAATTAGACCCCAGATTAATATTTGTCCTCCCCATGCTTCACATCAGCAACGCTTTAGTTAATTAAACATAATTCACCTTAATATATAGCATTTTACTCATCAATAATTCCCCAAACCTAATGCACCTTAATTTGATGTCGAGAAACCAAGTGAGCTGTAGACACAGAGGCTTGCCAACCCCTTTAATATTTCATGTGCTACTGGGTAGCTAAAATAAGGGATATTTTCATTGAGCGCAATAATTACATTCAACATTCCCATGCATTCATCTCCAATTAATGCAGATAGGGATTACTGTTTTTTTTTTCATTTTTTTACTTTTTCATTTGTACTGGTTTTAATTCTGATTTAAACACGTTATACTACTAAAATAAACAAATAATATTCTAAAAAACAAACAAACATGTAGATGTAATTATTTTACAAGTTTTAGACATGGCGGTCAACTTTCTTGTTATGGGAAGGTTGCAAGACCTGATTAAATCCTCCCAAGACTGGGGAATAAAAAATATCATGAGAAAATCCGAGTGCACCAGACCTGGACCAGACCCATTTACAATTTGCTAAATCACCCAGGTTCCCCCATGATAGTCGATCTACAGTCTTGAAGAGCTTTAATAAATAGAACCCATTGTATTTACTGAATATTGTGCTATGAAAGTCTGTTAAAGACTGTAAAAATGCAACAGAAGATGGTTAGAGATTACAGAGATGCTACAGGGATAATTAGAAAGTGTAGTTGGGATGTAGGAGGTATTTAAAGACTGCAGGTATGATCAAGAAGACGGCTAGAAACTGCAGGGGTGCTATAGAAAATGGGTATGGCAGGGTTTCTCAAGCAGGGTTCCTCCAGACGTAGGGCATGGAAAACTGTAGGGAATGGTTAGGGACTGCAGGTGTGCAACAAGAGATGGCTAGCATCTAGGTCGGGAGGGTCAAGGAGCCACAGTTTAGGCATCAATTTTCTAGACCAGTGTTTCTATTATATTTTGCCTATCTGTAAGGGTGACATTCTCCCCTATGGCCAGCGATCTAAGAAACATTATTCCTACTGAACACCAAGCTGATGTGCTCTTGTGAATATAGTAATTATAGTAGGTGTTCCCTAAGACTTGAACGTTAATTAAAGGGTTTCCCCACATTGAGAAGGTGGAGAAAGGCTGGGCTAGTGCCTGCAGGTGTGCTGCAGAAAATGGTTAGAAGCTGCAGATGTGTTGTAGGACATGGTTGGAGACTGTTACCATCTAGGTAGGGAGAGTCAAAGAGCCACATTTCAGGCACAAATATTCTAGACCAGTAATTTTCAACCAGAGTTCCTCCAGAGGTTGCTAGGTTGTTTTTGAGCATTGAGCAATTTGTACCTCCCAGGTCTGGCGGTGATCCTGAATGTGGCTCGGGGTGAATTATCCATACCAAAAGCAGTAACCCTGAGCCACACACAGGATGGAATTGCCAGGGAGTTTAAAAAGCTTAAAAAGCAGTGCTTGCAGTGTCCTCCAGCGATGCCCGCAACATCATCTAGCAATTAGCTGTGTAACCTGGCTGTGCTTGCCCAGCATCTGCGTCCCCAGTAACGTTGGGGACATGAGGCCAGGGGAAGCAGATGCTGACTGGGCATCTTCTCCCAAGCGTGTGGCTGGTGGAGCAGGACCGTGCAGCTCGGAGGCAGGACCAGCCAGGAAATTTAAAATATTAAGTATCACCAGAAACGTTAAATGACACCAATGATCTTTTTGGCTATCTGTATTCTTCCCACTGGCCAGCAATGTGAGAAATCTCCCCACTCACTAACACACTAATGTCCTGTGAGCTGTTTATATAGTTATTAAAAAAGTTTTTTCAAGAAAAGATGATCTACACTGTATAAATTGTGTAAAACATTAATTCGAAACACATTCTGAACAGTGCATGGATTGTTGCCACAGCCATTAAGAAAATGCAGGTGGTTTGTAGGGACTCACTAAACCCCCCATTTTTTAGAACATCAGGAGAAAGAAGTATATTAAAAAACATAAATCTATTATTATTTGTTTGCCTTTTTTCATTTTCATTTCATTGACACCCTAATGATTATAGAGCTATATTAGCCTTTTTTTTATTTGTTTAGCTTTAAATTCCTACAGTATATTGTTTTTTCAAAAGATGAGGCTTAGTGTTAAGGCCACACGTAACTAGCTTCCTCCTTTGCCTTATGACATGCTGACATTATTTGGAAGTAGGCTTAATCACTAAAATCTCATACTTTCTTTAACCCGTTAATGTAATCTTAAAATCTTTTTCAATCTGTAGCTTTCATTAAAATGATTCTTGATCTTCATAATATAAAGGTTCTTGTTCAGGGTCTTCCAGCTATAGAGACAACACTATGTCCTCTTCTGTAACTCCACACTGTCACAATCTGGTGGCCATGCAAAATTTACATGCATATTCCATAATTGCCACCAACAGGAACCCCCACCCTGACATGTAGCTATTGTTGGGGTGCATGTAGACATGGTTGCAGAGAGGATGCTGGAGATATGTAACAATTAATAAAAAAAATTATACAATACAGCCATACATTATAGATGTTCAGAGACTGCAAACATGATGCTGGAGTTGTTAAAGATGGGGGACATGTTACATTAGACGACTATAGTGTTTCTTGATGTATTTAACATGGGTGAATCCTTGAAATAACTTTCAGGTCTTCAGGGAACCCCTCCTATCATTATTATATCCACAGATCACAGTATATTAGTTTGGTGGTCAGTGGGAAGAATTCCTCTTACATTGCTGGCTATTGGGAAGTATGTCACCCTTACAGATAGCTAAAAAGATCATTGGTGTCACTTAAACTGGGTGACACCAATGTTCATTGCTCAAGAAACCGCTAGCAACCTCTGGAGGAACCCTAGTTAAGAAACACTGGACTACTGGACCTTACTGCTAGGTTTGAAATTTTCACCTAAAAAAAAAACATAAAAGATTAAAAAAACAGCAAGGCCTGGTTTACACTTGTGTGGTACATCATCTGTTACCCTATCACATGGTAAAGCTTATATCATCTATTGGTGCGCTGCAATGCCTTTCTTTTATTCTGAATGGCTCCTCAAGCCACCTCATCAGCTGACTTGTTTACCGTCAAACCATGGCACATTTACAGCACGTGGTGATGGGTATATAAATAAGTGCATACATTCAAATAGGATGCCCTCACCATATGCCAGGGCATAATAGAATCTATGCAGTCATGGAATAAATGGAGATATCAATACAACATTGAAACTAAACAATTTCACAGCTTCAAGCAAGTTTGAAGAACGTTTTTCCTTTATTTTTCTAATAAGACACAAAAAAACATCTTTTTACCGGTGTTCTGAGGGCAACATGATGAGTTCTAAAGAGCCAAACTCGAATGTTTATAACCCTTTACTGTCTCACAGTGAGTTAATTATACCTTGTCAAGCAGCCAAATAATTAATCAATATCTCCATTACATTTTGTATGTATTTACATACAGTGCAAAATTATGCTGCAAACTATAACCACAAAGGAGGAAGTGTTTGCAGATGTGTACAGAACTAGTAATATAGAAGTACAAAAACAGAAGTGGCAATAGTTACAGAATTAGTACCAGTTCAGCAGCTTGGTTAATGTGTAAGTAAACTGTTGTGTAAATGTCATTGTGCAAGGTCATATATATGTCTATATTCTACAAGATTCTGCTCTTCGTTCATTAATAGGCCATAATGACCATCAGCTCACATCTCCAGTTTCTGAAAGATGGTGGTCATTGGTCATCCTTTGCTTTTATTTGATCTGTTGCAGTCAATGTCAACTGCTGGTTGATAGACATCAAGTTCATCAAGTTAAACCACCAGGGAAATAAACATACAAAGCAGCATATCCCATATAGAACCATATACAGTGAGGGAAAGAAGTATTTGATCCCCCGCTGATTTTGTACATTTGCCCTCTGACAAAGAAATTACCAGTCTATAAGTGTAATGGTAGGTTTATTGTAGCTGTGAGAGACAGAATAACAACAAAAGAACCCTCAAAAACCCAGTGCTCAAAAGTCAGAGCTTGATGTGCATTGTAATGAGTAAAATAAGTATTTGATCCCCTATCAACCAGCAAGATTTCCGGCTCCCAGGTGTCTTCTCTGTATATAGGTAATGAGCTGACATTAGGAGCACCCTCTGTAAGGGAGTGCTCCTAATCCAAGCTTGTTACATTACCTGTATATAAGACACCTGTCCACAGAAGCAATCAATCAGATTCCAAACTATCCACCATGGCCAGGACCAAAGAGCTATCTAAGCTTGTCAGGGACAGGATTGTAGACCTACACAAGGCTGGACTGGGCTACAAGACTATCGCTAAGCAGCTTGGTGAGAAGGTGACAACAGTTGGCGGGATAATTTGCGAATGGAAAAAACACAAAATAACTGTCAATCTCCCTCGGTCTGGGGTTCCATGTAAGATCTTCCCTTCCTGGAGTTTCAGTGATCTTGAGAACGGTGAGGAAGCTACCCAGAGCTACGCGGGGGGAACTTGTCAATGATCTCGGGGCAGCTGGGACCATAGTCACCAAGAAAACAGGTGGTAACACACTGCGCCATGAAGGCCTGAAATCTTGCAGAGCCCACAAGGTCCCCCTGCTCAAGACAGCACATGTACAGGCCTGTCTGCAGTTTGCCATATAAATGATTCAGAGACGAACAGTGTGGAAGTGTTGTGGTTATTCTGTCACTCACACCTACAATAAGCCTACCATTACAACTATAGACTGGTCGTTTTTTTGTCAGAGAACAAATGTACAAAATCAGCAGGGGATCAAATACTTCTTTCCCTCACTGTATACACAGTTGATCCAGAGGAAGGCAAAAAATACCCTTATAAAGCCTGGGGAAAAAATTCCTCCTGATTCCATGAGGCAATTGGATGTTCCCTGGATCAACAGTCTCTGTTATCTTTACTTTAAATCCTTAATACCCATTTATATCCAGCTTTTCCTAAAGCAATCTATAGAACTTGCTGAAAACACTTTTTGAGGGAGCTGATTCCACTTTTTCACAGACCTTACAGTGAAGAATCCCTTCCTTATCCGGAGCTTAAACTTCTTTTCCTCCAGACACAGTTTGCCCTCTTATTCTTTGTAATGATCTCAACATGAATAATGGGGAAGAGAGTTCTCTATATGGAACATTTATATATTTATACAGGCTGATCATATCCCCCCTTATATGTCTCTTCTCAAGGGGGAATAGATTCAGTTCAGCTAATCTCTCCTCATAGCTGAGCTCCTCCATTCCTTTTATTAGTTTAGTGGCCCTTCTCTGCACTCTCTCCAATCCCACAATGTCCTTTTTGTGAACTGGTGCCCAAAACTGGACTGCATATTCCAGATGTGGTGTGACCAATGCTTTGTACAGGATTATGTCTCCATCTCTGCAGTCTATTCCTCTTTTATTACAAGAAAGTACTTTACTAGCTTTAGATCTTGCAGCTTGGCATTGCATCCTGTTATTAAGTCAATGATCTACCAGAACCCCCAGATCCTTTTCCATTTCTGACTTCCCCCAAATGTATTCCCCCTAGACGGTATGAAGCATGGATGTTGTTAGCTCCCAAGTGCATTTATATTTATCTATATTAAATGTCATTTGTCACTTGGGGTGAGTAAAAGTGAATTTGTTTACAGGGTCAATATATATGTTGGGCTGGTGGCCCTAGGTCCAATTGTCATTCAGGAACACTAACCTTTCATCATGCCCACCAATCGGTGAGGGACAATGGCACACTTTGCATAATACATATTCTTAAGTTCAGAGAAATCTCCTACACTGATCACTGGTTCTACCAACACTGGAATATTCTACTGGGTAAAACTCGTCAAAGTGGAATTATTCAATACATTTGACCTTTTATTTAATTTCACGTCAGCTTGCCAAGGAAAGAAAATTTCCCTGCACTTGTTTTTCTTGTGAGCATTGGCACAGAAAACAGACAAAGGAGGAAACAGGTCTAACCTCAAGCTAGGTCAAAATGTCACGACAAGAGTGAATAACAAATAGACTTTGAAAGTTCTACCTCCTAAATGTATGTATCCTAAGTATATTAAAGCTGCTGTGTACTATACTTTCTATATTCTAAAATGACATTGCATAATTTTCTTGGTATTTATAAAATGATCACAGATTTGTAGTCACATGATTAACACATTTATTTGAGGTCATTGGACATTCAAAACCAAATGTCAGAGGTTTCCATTGCAGGGTTCTGCTAAGTCTACAAAAAACAACATTTTCGACAATAATTCTACTCCAACTTTCTGGCTCAGTTTGGGTAGACATTTCTTTAATCTACAATAACTGTGCCCATACTCCATAAAGACGATCAGCTCTATAAAATTTTAGTCTGATGAGATTGAAGTTAAGGAACTTGAGTGACCTACATATATCCCTCAATTCAACCCTGGCGAACACATGTCCAGGATGAACTGGAATGCCAACTGTGAGCCAAGTCTTCTTCTCCAACATAAGAACCTAGCAATTCAAATACAAATACATATAAAGCCATGCTGCCATAACAAGATGCCTCTGAAAAGTGTGGTCTCTGATTTAAAACGATGGGCAATCTATGGCGTAGCATGAATTGAGAACAAGTTACAAGTAGGCAGCCTTCTTTACCACAAGTAGCACTAGCCAACATTTCTCATCCCATCTGAAGACCATTATGTGTTTGAGTACCATATTCAAAGCAAAAGTGACAACCTTTCCAACTCTATGCTAGCCTTTGTCAACCTTTTTATTCCTGTGGAACACTCATTTTTTTCAGGTCTGGAGGAACCATTGCAAAACATAATTTGTTGGGTTATTGGGAAGGATAGCCACCTCTCCTTAAAAATAGCTAAGTAGATCATTGGTCTAATGTTGCTGGCTTTTTCATGTGGTGTTGGCCCCAAAATTTTGCAAGCACTATCAAATGGGAGGTCAATCAGTCACAACTCAAGCAACCATTAGCAATCTTTGAAAAAACCCTGTTGTTCCAGGGACCCGTATCTGCTCTAATTGATCTGAGCAGAGTAATAATAAAATGAACCTACTATAAATTCACATACAACAAAGTGACCCTGTAGATTTATATTAGGGACATCTCAGTCCCATTGATATTTTAGCTCTCTTGACTATTACCCATAGCCCCAAAGATGCTATGCAAGCATTTTGAAAATATGCATTGGTATATGGTTTGGCCCTAAAATTTTGCAAGAACTATTATATGGAATGTCAATCAGCCACAGCTCAGGGAACCTCTAATAACCTATGCAGGAACTCCAGGGTTCCAGAGAACCATGGCTGCTTATATTGTCATGAACTATCAGAACACTGACTATGTAGATTTATATTAGGCACCTCTCAGTCCCATTGATATTTTAGTACTCTTGACCATCACCCCAAGTCCCAAAGATGCTTTGCAAGACATTTAAAAATCTGTTTTGTATAGGATTTGGCATGCCCCATCCTTACATGGTTATGTTTAAGCCTGGTGATAGATCTCTGAAGCATTTGTTGGGGGTTATTGGGAAAAATGCCCACTTCTCCTTAAAACAACTAAATAGATCTTTGGTTTCATGTTGCTGGCTCTTTCAAGTGGTATTGGCCCCAGAACTAAGCAGGCACCATTATATGGAATGTCAATCAGCCACAGCTCAAGTTAAACCTTAGCAACCTCTGGAGGAACCCCAATGTTCCAGGGAACCATGGCTCATTAAAGTGAATCATATTACTGGCCCTGTGGATGTATATGATATAGGATATATATAGATGTATGTAATAGGCACCTCTCTGTAATAAGATGGGGAGGGCAACCAGAAATGCGTCAAGTGTGAAGACATCATTGCTTTGGAGCAAAGAAACCCATGCATGGACCAACAACATTTTTAAAACCTATCAACCATGTACTGCAATTATTCAGAAGCCATTATTTCAATGTTATAATTATATTCATATAGTGTTCTCTGTGATTTTTTACAACAGCAATATTTCTTTCAAATAGATTTAATATTTTTTTTAAATGTCACCGAGATTGATTGAAAAGACAATTTAGAGAAACATATTCAAACTAATTTTCAACACAAATGAATGTAGATTTGAACTGAATAATACACCGTGGCGGGTCTTTCTTTTATATACCTGCAGTGTAAGCACATACCTTTGATTTGATATAAACTGGTAGTAATCCTTATAAAGCAGAGCTCAAACAGATGGAGAAACAGCACAAGGAGCAAATCAGTTGACTTGTAGTGACCAAAGCAGCAGATAGAAGGAATGATAGAGATAATCTCATTAGTCTGCAGCTTCTCTTTTCTTTGTGCAAGATCCATAAGTGCTGTTGAACTGCAGTTGAACAAAAATCAAGTTTTCTCTGCTGCTAGACAGGATTGCTATGTGTAGTAGACCACTTAATTCTAGAACTTCTTCTTTAAGATATATGACCATTCCCTTTCTCAAATTTCCCTGGGATGTGTTCCTCCCCTGATTTAAGCACTCAATACCTAGTTCATTGTATAAAGCTGAATGAGCATGCACGATAAGAAGCTGCAGTCTGGTAGCACGCCGCCAGGGTAGCTACACTGTGAATCTAGGAAAACCCTTCAAATTGGTGAAAAGGCAAACTGGAGGCAAAAAAGGGACAATAAACATGGGAATACCAGTGTATGTTGATGCATATCTTTTTTCTTCACTTTAATAAATAACTCAAGTCCGTGCCGAAGTGAGGCTGGGACCATGGCATGAGGTGGGGAACACAAGCACAATGTAGGAAGACTTGTCCAGGGTGACGAATAGCTGTATGACCTTGAGCAAGCCTTCTTGCAAACCCCTTTATCCCAGCCTATTGTGGATCTCGATTTTTATTCTATAACTACAAGCCCGATGAAGGAGGACCTCTGAGCCACCAAAACCAAATGGATACTTTTAGGAGGAGATAGAAAGGCAGCTGCAGTTAACATGGTGTGCTGCCAGAATAAAAAGAGCCGGTTCATTAGTCTGTGACTTTAATTTTTACTGTCGAATCACAGGCTAGGGGGGAGACGAGACCTGTTAGCATTACTGATATACAGGGGAAATAAACATCAGGTCTCCTCCACTGCCAGACAGGATCGTTTTGTGTGGTAGGTTTCTATATATGTCAAGCATAGGATGTATGGTAAGTAATGATGTGTATTCAAATACACAAATAGAGCACCAATTATTATAATGTTCAAATTCTAGTGTTGTAAAAGTATTGGTCTATTTCTTGGAAATTTACATTCGATTAATAAAAAATGTATAAAATAAAGTAATATATGTTTAAGATGTATAGATATATTCATATGCACACATATCAGAGAGGTTTAAAATACTGGCATCATTATTTATTTGTTTTTGTTTTTTGTTTTTTATTCTTTTTTTACATTGACTTTCTTTAACTATTTAGTCGATATTATCTGAAAAGCTTCAGGCCTGCAATGTTTTTTTTTATTAAAATGTATGGACCCAGTATATAGGACATGTAACATTGTGATATTGACAGCTGAACTCTGTATAGCTTTGAATCTTTGCTCCAAGTTTCTGAGTGCATGCGCATATCAAAATTTCTACTGCTAAAAACCCTTCTGTTTTCTATAAATTAATAAATATATAGATATATATATACACACAAAGTTTTTTGGAAGTACAAATTTTATATATATATATATATATATATATATATATGAGATCACCCGTATATATATATATATGTGAGATCACCCGTAGCAACGGGGTAAGAAAGCAGCAGTGAATCACACAGCAGACTTCAAAGTTGTAGTTGAAAACAGTCTCCCATCTATTTTTTAGCACTTTATCAAACAAAATAAATGTCTCGGCTGAGCAACTACATACCTCCAGTGAGACAGTCCCTCTCTGACTAGCAGTAAAGAATTTTATTGAGTAAGCAAATCAGGCAGTCTTTAGCTAACAATCAAACAAACATGTTCCACTCACATGTACTTTGTTGCTGGTTCAAGGCAGAGTTCTGTTCCCCCCACAGCTCTGGGAACTCACTGAGCTGCCTTCTAAGCACCCTCCAGCCTGCAACACAGTGGCTGATTCTCTTCCCTCAGCCTCTGGCTGATCAATTTCCCAGCCTGGATCCTTCTGGCTCTCTCTCAGCCTGGAATCTAGTCTGGCTCTCTCTCAGCCTGGCATCCACTCTGGCTCTCTCTCAGCCTGGCATCTACTCTGGCGCTTTCTCAGCCTGAAATCCACTCTGGATCTCTCTCAGCCTGGCGTCCACTCTGGCGCTTTGTCAGCCTGAAATCCACTCTGGCTCTCTCAGCCTGGCATCCACTCTGGCTCACTCTCAGCCTGGAATCCACTCTGGCTCATTCTCAGCCTGGAATCCTCTCTGGCTCTCTCTCAGCCTGGAATCCACTCTGGCTCCCACTCTGCCTGGCATCTACTCTGGCTCTCTCTCAGCCTGGAATCCACTCTGGCTCCCACTCTGCCTGGCATCTACTCTGGCTCTCTCTCAGCCTTGAATCCACTCTGGCTCTCTCTCAGCCTGGATCCCTCTGGCTAATTACTTCTTCCTCACCCTACACCTGTGTGCAGGTGTGTATTAATCCAGTCAGATTGGGTTGGGTCAAGGGACCCACCCTTCACTTTCCTTGGCCGGATCCAGGGCCCTAAAGAACCTGGTATTTCTTACCAAGGAACCCTATACACCAAGTATCACTCTCTTTCCCTGAAGCCACTAACACTTTTTCTAACATTTTTGTGGGACACTCTGTCACAATATATATAAATATACAGATTTACCATAAATATATAAAATATAAAAATATATAAAAAGATAAATAATATATATATAAAGATTAAGCATTTTTTATATTTTATATAATTTATATATTTATGGTAAATCTGTATATTTAAATTATGCCCAGGGTAAGTTTTAATGTACCTAAATTGCAGTCAAACTTGTATTTCAACATGCTTTATATTGTTTTTTATATATATAATATATATAAATTTATATACTAGCTGATAACACAGCATTGCCCGGGTATTTATTTATTGCATGTTTTTATTATACAAGGAAAGGAATCAAACAAAGCTATAGTGATTTTCTTGTCCACGGTGTTGTTTCATTTTTTTGCCTTTGATTGCACTCGTCCAATTGCCTTACGTTTTCTCTAAGGCATTATTACTGGTCAAAAATTTGTAGTTCAACAAAAAGTATGTAAAAATATAAGCAAAAAGCACATTGTTCTGAGCAATACATACATACATACATACATACATACACACATGCAAATATAGTCATATGTCAGAGTCATATGTCTAGCAAATTTGGTTGAAATCCCCCCCATGCAATTCCTAGTGATGTGATAAATACATCCAAATATAGCTCTGACATATAGCACAGCGCTGTACAAAGATGACTGGTGCACTCACATAAGTCTGAGTCATATGTATAGCAAGTTTAGTTGAAATGTCTCTATGCATTTCCTAGTGATGGTGGAACAAAGCAAGTTTAGTTGAAATGTCTCCACGCGTTTTATCAAAATATAGCTCTGACATATAGCACAGTGCTGTACAAAGATGACAAGTGCACTCACATGAGTCTAAGTCATATGTATAGCAAGTTTGATTGAAATGTCTCCATGTGTTTTATCAAAATATAGCTTTGACATATAGCACAGTGCTGTACAAAGATGACAAGTGCACTCACATGAATCCAAGTCATATGTATGGCAAGTTTGATTGAAATGTCTCCATGTGTTTTATCAAAATATAGCTCTGACATATAGCACAGTGCTGTACAAAGATGACAGGTACACTCACATGAGTCTAAGTCATATGTATGGCAAGTTTGATTGAAATGTCCCCATGTTTTCGAGTGACGGTGAAACATACATACACACACACACACACACACATACAATTTTATATATATATAGATAAATATATTATTTTTTGTTTCATTACATGATAATAAACATAACCGAGATTGATATGGAACAAATTAAGTAAAAAAAGATTAAAGATAATTTTTTTCCATAAAAAATAGTTAAAGTGATAAATAGGTCACAACCAAAAAAAAAATATTGCAGAGCAATAACATGAAAGCAGATTTTTATTTTCTGCAAAATACATGTCCCAAATTGTCGTTCTCAATTACAGAAAAGCTATTTGCATTTGTATTTCCTTATCTCATCCCGTACAGAGCACAGCGGACTGCTGCCGGTGTTGTCACTCTTGCTGAGTCAGTAATGACTCGTTTGTATGGAGGGGGCAGACTGCGTGTCATTGAGACATGAAATACCAAGAGTCAGAGAGCGTTCGGCAGCTGTTGTAATTTCAGATACAGAATGGGGAGTTCGGGATAATTCACTCTCTAATTGGTAAGCTCGTGACCTGAAGACAAACCAAAATAGTTACTGTTTGCGCATCCGGGCTGCCGCTATCCATTGGTAAATTAAATGGGATAAAAAGGAAATTACTTAAACTCATAATTACAAAGAAAAAACAATGTATGATTTATTCTTATCTTATTCTTATTCTTTATTGTTTAAAATCACATTGTGTTTTATTGTAGACCTTTTTTTTTGCTTTTCTTCATAGTCTGCATCATCGTGGAAAGCTTCTTACTTAACCTTTCCAAAATTTGTTTCATTCTAGTCTTTTCCATGTTTATCTCCGCATGATTTATGCTGTATGTTTCTCGCACATGAGGATCTTATGCATCCCCTGTCCCTTTCAATGTCCCCCTCCTCCCCATGCCGCCTTCTTGTATGGCTTAACCCCCCTCCTCTTCCTCTTCCTCTTCTCCACCACCCTCGCCTTTTCCCATGTGTACAGCAGCTCATCTTCCAAGGTCACGCACGCTGAAATGAATCTTCCTTCCTGCCCTACACTTTTTATCACTCTCCGTTCTTACTCGGTATTAGCTTAGAAACAATTGCCCCTTTCCGCCCTTAGAACGGCTTCTATAATTATCCTTTTGGGTGGGGTCACTTGAAAGAGCTTGAGGTTAGAGAGGGATTAATTAGGCTACATTAAATATTAAAATTCAGCAGACACGTTGGAGAAACAAATACGCACCGTGACCTATGAACGGACTCTGTAATGTAGAGAGACTAATGGTACGGCGCCGCTTAACTCTCTAGGAACCATTCTTGTGGAGGGGATGCAGTCTATCCTCTAATGTATAGATTGCAATATTCATTTCCTTTTTTCTTGGAGGTGTAAATCCATGCACAGTCCTATAGACCTAATATTCAGAAAATAAACAGTTTATTGGGATTGCTGCAGGGCAGGTGGATAGTAAATCAGAATTTTAAAAGACATTGCATTGTGCTTTTTCTATTAGGCACGTAGACTCACCAAAAACGTGCATGTGCTTTCTAAACACAATGTCCTAGCAGCTTGCAGCCACCTTTATATCATTCAATTTGTCCTTGAGATGGGCAGTGGTTGGTTGCTGAGGCTACCAGGTACTAATAGTCCCTGCTATTTCATTAACTGCAGTGATTAGAGAAGCTGGCAGCTTTCCATCAATAAACATGCGTTACCATTGTAAACATCTTCGCAACAAGATTAGCTGCACGTTTTTGTTTCGAGATAAACCCTATTCATGCTGAAATCGCAGTCACATTTTTCCTATAGAAACAGAAGTGGAAGTCACTGTGGTTACAGCCATGAAAGAACGACGCATAATGTTTAGCAATTGCTTCTTTTTTTTTAATAAATGGTTGGCGACAGGTAACTGGGGAATGTAGCGAGAATTAAATTAAACTGGCAGAACAGTGTTTCCTAATAGCAGGAGTGAAACTGATATCAGATAATTGAGTGACTGTCCACTTCAAGAGGACCTTAAGGGAAAATGCATGGACTGCTTACCTTGTAGCTCGAATACCTCTAAACCATACACTCGCTTTTCTGTTAGTGCCAGTGATATTTCTGCAGGATCTTGGGAAAGCTCATTTCCTAAGGAGACCTCAAAACTGTGCGGGGATGCATTATATTAGGTTGGAATCATTAGGTTGGAATCATTAGTTTTATCAAGAAGGTCCAATGCCCGAACTCTCACTTGGAAAGCTGGTAGGAAACCGGATGTAAAAAAAGTACTAGTTTTAGTAATTAGGTTTTCTGCCATGTGGTAGGGTTGCTGTAGAACAGGCAGAACATGCATTTTAATGCACAATCCACTTTAAAGTGGGAAAAATTGCAGGGTTTTATTGTAGAAAGGGACAAATGATGTCCTTTATGCAATAAGCATTTTACCCTACCTGATTGCTCTCTGCAGATGTCAAAATTGCAATGCTGTGCATGTGCAGTACATTGTTGGTTGGTGGGATACCCGGTTTCCCTGAGATGCTAGGACTGAATGAACCTGGTTTCCCTAAGACGCTAGGACTGAATGAACTCCCATGCAGCAGTTACTTCATCACAGCTCACCCAATTAAGTCAGCCAAACAAAGGAATGGGAAAGATAAGAAGGGAGAAGATGGCAGTGCCCGTGATGGAACAGGGACAGGTAACCATAAACTAGGTTTAGTTTCCCTTTAAGCGTAACCCATGATTTTAAGTAAATAAAAGCTTCCAGAATCGGGGGAACATCTACAGTTCCAGTGGTCCATGTGTCCAAGGTCTCCTCTGCAGCCCTGTCAGTCTCTTCAGCATTTATGATAGTGTTGGGCATCTCTGTATCACACCTTGGATCCATCCTCCAACCCCTAAAGCAGAACTTCTTCCTTTAGCCACGTTTTACTAAATATTGTAAAATATATTTTTTGAAAGTTGTGCCTTAAACTCTTACCATTAATATGTTCAAATGTCTTAGTTGCACAAATCCACCCCCCTCCCTCCTATGTTGTTTCCCCAAACATCAAATTAAGGTCTGCACAGTCTCAACAGAACTACACAGTGCTGGCTGATCATTAGGAAAAAGAACATTAGGCTGTACATTGGGAGCGTGTACACCAAGGTGGTTGCATTGGGAATGTAGGAAGACCCTTGAAGGCAAACATTGGTTAGAAGAATGGGGCTGTGCATATGAAAATATGAAAGTACCTACCTACATTTATTTTTTTCCTAATGGGGGTTAAAAATCATTTTCATTCACTGCCGAATGCTGCACTTAGGATGGAGCCATGGGACCTGGTGGGCGACCCTAGCATGGTGTGGAAGACTCATTCAGAATGTGGGTGAGCTCTCTGGCTGGCACCTTGTACAAGCTTTCCTACATAATTATTATATTCTTTTTACACTTCATATCCCAGTCTAGTGTACTACATAGTATTTGATTCTACAAGCCCTGATGAAGCAAGACTAGTGAGCCACTGAAACGCATTGGAAACTCCTACTTTGACAAACAAAAATAAACTTTGCCTACTAAACTTGGGAGACACTTTCACAAGAAATGGTAGAATTTGCTGATTTGTTAAAAAATATAAAATGACTGAAATATAATTTTTTTTCGAATATAATTGATCTAGAATCAAGGCATGTGCGTGAAGGGCCATATATTACAGCAACGTCATCCAATAAAGTTACACCCTAGAATTTCTCTATTTGTAAGTCAAGGTCTGATATATTCAAGACATTAATCTGCAGCTCCACATATTACCAGAGATTTTATGCAGGGATTTTATGCTATTTTAATAGGGGAAAAAAACTGTCAAATTTTTAATTTGTTTATTAGCCCAGAACTATGATGGGATTTGGTATGCATTGCACATCTATTAGCAGCGTGTTTAAACAATTCGACCTTTTTGTTATGCAGATCATTTTGGATAGGGGCACATGAACAGGTTCGTTGCCAGTGAAGCCTTGAAGACTCAATTTGGAATGCCTGAAGTGCATCAGTGGCTGCAGCAAACACAATTCTAAAAATGTAGCTAAAATGTTTTGCTTTTCCCTTCTCAGAATATTGAGAGATATGGTTTTCTGTTTCAGTAAGAAAATACATTGGCATGCAGGACAGCTTGCAAATGAAAGAGAGAATGGGAGAACAGAAAGTACATGAGCAAAGACAGACCGAGATAAAGGTTCCAAATTCTCGTACAGCTTATTGCTTGCAGTGGGACATCTATAGTGAGTTGTTCTTGGCCCAATGTTTACTAATCATTTCCTTGCCGAAAGCAATAACAACTTTATTTAGGCTGAATTCACATGGAGTAGCTAGCTGGAAGCATCCCTGCCCCCTAACCCTCGCTATACCAAGCAGCAAGCAACTACCCAACAGCTAGACCTAACAATGGCTTCCCTAACAGTGGTTAGAGGATGGGTGCCCATTTGAGCAAGCCGATGGAGTGGAAAGCTCATATGAACTAGCTACACCATTCTAGAAGTAAGGATGGCTTGCCCTAGGGGTAGCAGAATGAATGCCCTCTGGTACTGCAATGGCAAACTCACATAAAGTGTCTAGCTGGCAGCCTGCTTAGCCCCAACCCCCATTATCTCCAGTTGCATGCATCTACCCCATTCTGGACTCAAAAATGAACTGTCCTAGGGGTAGCAGGATAAGTGCTCATTGACACTGGAGTGGCAAGCTCCCATGAAGTAAATAGCTGGCAACCTTCTCAGCCTCAACCCTCGTTATCCCCAGCAGAAAACAAATACATTTATTTATACCCAAGGATGGCTTGCCCTAAGGGTAGCAGAAGGAGTGCCCATTGGCCCTGGAGTGGCAAGCTCACATGACGTAGATAGCTGGTGGCCACCTTAGCCCCTAACCCTTGCTATCCTTAAAGACAAGTTCTTACCTATCTCTTGCTTATACTAGGACATTCAAGAGGTGGATAGCCACTTTAACCTAGGTTCCAGGTGTCCACCTGAAATTACCCAAGTTACAAGAATTTTCTTGAGTACTGCCTGATGTGAAAGCTAGCTAATTACAACTGAAGTCCAGCTCCTGGACTTCCAATTATCTACAGATTGTGTTTACTTTTACATTATGTGTACACTGTAAAGGAAGTGCCATCAATGCCCCTAGCTCAATGGTCTGAGCACAAAATAAGTGTGCATGGGCTCCTGTTTGACCAGTCATTTTCATTTTCCTGGTGGTACAGAAGGGTTTTGTTTATTGCCAACTTAGATTGCAATAAATAGTGTCCCTCTTGGCTATCTTTGGATTTGGGAGCTATTCACATGTGGCTGTCTGGAAAAGCTGAGACTGGTGAGTCACACATCGCAGAATGCTGATGTGAATACATATCTTTCCATATTTCTGAGATAGTACCAAGTTACTTTGTTCCAATATCTTAAAATAAAAATAAGTGTTCAAGTCCTAAGAGGTGTTTTGACCTGCTCAAATCTGATAGGTGTATATTTGCGAACTTCAAGTCCTGTGAAATCAATGGCTTGTAAGAAGCAGCATTCGATCTACTGTGAATCTGCCATATGAAAATCAATTTTTGCATTCCTATCCCCTAAGCTCATTAAAAATATAAAGGAAACGTTTCTATGTGAAAAAGAAATGGGACTTTTTGTTTCCAAGGGACTTGATAGTGTTTACAGGTTATAAAAACAGACAGAGCTCCTGTAGGTGTCCCTAGATTATTGTTCTGCAATTTCCTGTTTTAAAGGGTATGTCCAGGCAATATCTAATTTCACCCTGAAACCATGTCCATGATTTTTTATAAAAGTTCATTTGACCTTGTTTTATAGCAAGAACCTATACTACCTCTTATGACATTATCACCAGGTAAATAATACAAGGGCTGCTACTTGGAGCCTGGTTCCTTTTGAGATTGGCGTATTCTTGGATTTTTTGGAGAGAAAGGTTCTTGAGGTAGCTGACTTGAAAGAGGATGGTGGGTAGAGCAGGATGAAAAAAAGAAAACCAGACTTAAAAAGAATCCAGTCTGATCAGTGAAGAAATCAGACCAGATTTGGAAATTTCTAGCTTTATTATGGCATCTATAGGTAAAGCCCAACCAATGGCAGGTAATGTAGGGGTCAGCCAATTATGCGTTAGGATCATATGTTGTGATAAGAGTTAAGTTCTTAACTTATCTAAGTTCTTAAGTTCATAAGAACTTAGATTACTCAAATACCAAGCCCCTCTCCAAGGTCAGAATAGCTCTGATTCTAGTCTACGAATCAACAGCAGCTCTAGTTGAAACTTTCTGATCACCATTGGTAAGGAATAGATGGAGATGTGCAGTTCAGCAAGTAGTGCTTATGATGCTGGTTGGATTTTAAGAGCAAAAAAAGTCATTGTTTTCAGATGGTAAAAAATAGACAAGCTTGTCAAAAGACAAAAAATAATTTTCTTTTGAGCAAGATCATTTTTTTTAAACCCGTATATATATATATCTATATATATGTATATATATTCAAACTCATCAAACACATTCTGCAAATAGCAATGAATGCAATTATCTCAATGATCTTAGGTATTTGCTACATAATTATGTACAGCGAATTAAAGTGCGAGTCGATTCAATTAAACAAGTATTATTTGGAAATAAAAAAGGGATTTTACTATCACTAAGCAATAAGCTTTACATGAAAAAATGTTAGCTGACATTTCTCATTCAATCCAAGACAACAAGACCAAATTCCTTTGTAATAGAAACCAAGCTGATTAAATGCAACATTCTTTTTCATCACATTTGTTTAACTTTTTTCTGAAAATGCTCCCAAGGTAAATGTTGATATATATAAGTACTTTATACATACAATAAATTAAAGCACAATTAAAATATGTTGATCCAAAATTGTTATAGTCTCCATCAATTTGTTTCTTGTAACACCATTTGCTTTTCAACTAGAGGCTTTGTGGACATGTTTCCTTATATTATCTTGATGACCCATTTCCTGTTGTGACTATGATCACCTTCACTCTCCTAGGAAGGTCTAATGCAAGATTTTGGAGTCTGTTTTGGCAAATGTATGTCCATGCAGCCCAGAACAACATGGTACTAAAGTTGGATGACCTGGCTCACAACTAGAGTTGAAAATTCATTCCAATGATGGTGAGTAGTGTTGAGGTGAAGGTTCTATACAGGCTTTTTGAGTTCCACTACTTCAAGCTTGGAGATGAAAAGTGACATCCTAAAAACACAGAAGATTCTGTATTTTACTGTTTGATGTTAATAGAGAAAAACAAGTGTCCTCACAAATCCTCATCAACTTTGAGGAAGAGGTATCATAGGTAGGTAGGGATCAATTTCTCAGTTTTGCCAACTCACCACAAGAGTGGGGGGGGGGGGGGGGTAAAGAGGAGGAGAAATGGTGTAAGAAGTAGAGAAACGAAATGAAAAGAGGTGAAAATGGAAGATAAAGTGAGAAAGGGAAAGAGGGCCATGAGAAAAAGAGTAAGGGAATAAAAGGTAAAGATATAAGTAGAGAAAAAGGATGGAAGCTACAGACAAGAGCTGCCAAAAAAGCTAGGAAAATGTAAATCTCTATTGTCAATGCATCACAACAAGGAGGATTAGGAATAAGAATTAGGAATTAAAAATTATACAATTAGTATTGTTATGGGGCTTGAGCACCATGGTGGGTTGACTAGAACTTCTGTCATTTGTTATTTCTGTAAACATATGCCGAAATCCAAGCAAATAAACTTTAAAGGGTTGGCAAGGTTACCAATCAGCTCCCCTTTGAGGTTAACCTTGCCCACTGCAGTGATATTGAGAAGAGAAATAAGAAATAGAGGAGAAAAGCACAGCTAAGGGCCAAGGCAAACATCACAATGACTAAGAGGCAGGAGAAAGTTTAGCAGATTCAGAAAACATAGCTGGTCTGCGTCTTCTGATCTTTCCCTGACTCCAGAAGGGTCATTTTCATAATCTTTTGTATGCACAGTTTAGCAGATGCACTTAACACAACCTGTAAAAAATTGTTGAAGTTACTTTTTGAAACAGTTTAAATTGAAGTTAGTAATTTGTTGGTAGGTTTAATCTATATTGTAGCTTCCCATCCATTTATATCAAACAACATGGTCCAATACTTGGCGGATGCCAACGATGGTGAGAGTAGCCCTGTTAGCTTTTCTCCACTTTTCTCGAGCCCTGATGGTGGGGATAGATGGCAATAGAGAGGCATTAATGATAGTAAATGTAATGTGGTCCACAGGGTTGGTACAGGTTTGTGGTGAACTTCCCACTATTCTCTAGATCAGTGATTTTCAACCACTGTTCCGTGGCACACTTGTGTGCCGTGAGAGATCTTCAGGTGTACCGTGGGAAATTATCCAATTACCATTGTCGAGTGTCTGTGCTGTAGTGACTGGCAGAGTAATGTAATACTCTTCTATGTCAGTGGGTGGCAGTAGGTAGCCTAATTGCCTTGTTTATTCTTAGAGACAAGAGAATTAGATAGCAGAGAGTCATTTTGTAACATTTTTGATTCGTGGTATGCCGCAGGATTTTTTCAATCTAAAAAATATGCCGTGGCTCAAAAAGGTTAAAAATCACTGTTCTAAATTAACACTTTACAATGCTATATTTCATAAATATTATTAGCCCTTTGTATTTTGTGCATTTAAAAAACAAATTCACACCTTTTTTTTTTTCTTCATTTGTAGAAAAGATAACTTTTCAGCAACATCATTCTCTCCATCGTGTTTCACATCATGTTTCACACATCACAAATCAGTTTACGGCAGACACCTATTCGGTTTACCCATAACCGCCAAAGCAATCCACAATTCTATAATACCAATACCCAAAACACCAAAGGTCCAACTCCATTTTTCCTGTCTGATAGGCATTTAGGAATGTATTTTAATCCACTGCTTTATTCCTTATTTATATTATGACATTTTTGTTTGAAAATTAGCTATATTGTATGTGTCCTAAATTTTTCCTTTTCTTTTCTAATTATCCCCTCAGTGACCATTGCCCCCTGCCTTTTCTATCTGATCCAATTTTTTTCTAATTTATGCCACTCCTTCCTATTCTAGATTAAGTTTTCTTCAACCTTACTATAAACCCCTTCTTGACAGAGCAGACCCCTTTCCATTTAGATGCAAATCATCTTTAGTTTCCCCCCAAAAAAAGTAAGGCCAGTTCTTTAGAAACTCCAGTCTTTCCCTCTTCCACTATGCTTTCAGGTCTATCGACTTCTTAACCGTCTTTCCATTGTTGCACATTGAGTCATCAACTACAGTAATAATAGCTTGTACTAGGTAGACATCCATCTTGCCATGTCATTTCACTGAACCATGCCTGTCTCTTTCAGGACAAGCATGGCATGTAGTTTTCAAGCTGACGCCTTCAGAACATTATAGGAAACATTATTCATTTGCTGCATCACCTTATCCACAGCTGATAAGTTTTTTTACTTTGGCTTATTTAGAAAGGATAGAGAAGAATAAGTAAGGCAATTGTCTGCTACAGATGGTACTTTGTGCATGCTAAATGGCCCAAAAGCTTTTGAGACAAATTAAATGACTTTGTTTCCATTATTGTGGGTGAAATCCATGCGTTGGAAATGTGAAATTAAAGGCAATTCATGTAGAAAAACATATTTATTCTTTCTATTAGGGTTGCCAAGATGTTCCAAAGAAACCAAGACAATCTTTTAAATAACAAGCCTATATATGCTTATTGGGAATAAAAAGTCCAGGAACTACCAGCTCAGAATTCTATCTAAAAAATGTGGCCCCACTCTCATAGAGGCTCCCAGCATGTATGTTATGTGTTGTTTTTATCTTTGTACTTACAATTGTCCAAAGGTTTCAGTAAGATCAAATGACTTAATAGGTTCTGTTCTTTTCTTGGTTGGCTCTCTGTAATTTATAGAATGGTTCTGATGTGATGATGCTGCTCTCTGCATCATTACACAGTGAATAAAAGAGGCCATGGGAGATGGGTCCATGTCAATGAGCCATTCTCAACCAGGGTTCAGCAGAACCCAAGTTCCTCCAGTGGTCTTTAGGGGTTCCTCAAACTGTAGCTGGTTGACCTTCCATTTGATAATGCCTGCACTGCCTGGGGCCAACACAACTTGGTAGAGTCATCTGCATGACTCTGATGATGTTGGTGTCTATATTCCACTGACCACCAACTTTATTAAATTATTATTATTAAACAGGATTTATATAGCGCCAACATATTACGCAGCGCTGTACATTAAACGCTTTTTTATTTTTTTTTTATTTTTTATAAATTTAGGCTCTCCAAATTTGGTTTTAGCAGGGCTTTAGAGACCTTAACATTGTTCCTAGTCATAGACTTCCATCAGGTTTCTTCAGAGTTTGAGAAAGGCTGCTTTAAAGTGGGAGCCTTAAGTCTGCAGGGACTGTTCACATCACATTCAGAATGGTGGAGCCCAGCAGCAGTTTAGGGTCTTTAAAAATTTCACACATGGAATTCTTTTACATATATATATATATATATATATATATATATATATATA
>NC_092871.1:83676367-83683292 GCF_032062135.1 Pyxicephalus adspersus | reverse complement strand
ACATCAAATAAATTTATATAATTTAATAGGTCCAGCAACAGGGTCTCTTTAAGGTTTAATTTGATTCTCTGAACTTCTTTTCTTTACTGATGACATCTATCAACAGCACTGAAAATGATGACAAGGTTTCTGCTACCTGTCCTTGATTAAAGCATACTTTATGTTAAGGTCAGTGACAGTATTATCATAGCTGACACTGCAATGTGCCACAGAAAAAGGTCATCAAAGGCCTGTGATTTGTAGTTGCACTTTTGGCATGGGCCACCTAGGACAAGGAGTGTGTTTCCTGCCTGAAAAAAAAGAAAACCAACGCAACCACCACAGCTTGGAACTGTTGACATGCAATATATTACATTTTTGCTCTTAAGTTTGGATACACTCTCCAAAGTAAGTAAGGTAAAAAAGCAGCTTCCACGAAAAAATAAAGACTACAAACAAGATTCTGCAGAGGTATACTCTGTTTATTTTTCTGTTACATGTTGACAGTGCCTGCTGTTTGACATAGGTAAGAGGCTCTTCAAATTTCCTTTCATGATAACTGGCTTCTAAGCAACAGCACATCAATACAGACTATAGCCCCATGCTCGAATAAGTTACAGATAAAAAAGATAAGGACATACACATCCAACGGCCATTCTTTTTATCTAAAAAAAATACAATGATACTTTTACCTAGAAATCTTTAAGAGTGCTAAAATAATAAACCCTTGTGAAGCTTAAAAGTCATGCCTTCAATGCACAACTACTTCTAGGGCTTGGTTTTAAAAGGTGGAGGGTGAAAATATTTGAGGTAAAAGTAACTGGGACTAAGTCATGCCTAACGTACATGGACCATTTCCAGAAAAGAACCCTATAAGTGTTAGGAGGCACTCTTCGGGCGTAAGTACCCAGGCGATACCTCACAGCAGGAGGGCGCACGCAACCTATTCCCCTCCCCCCCCCCCCCGGTGCCTGTGCTCTCGGTAGCACTGGGGTTGCAGGATCGGTACCCTGTAGGTTGCAGCATCCCTGTGGCTGAGGTTTTCCGGCAGCTGAGGTGGCTGCCGGCCTATCTCCAGACACCATTCTTTGCGCAAGTTCTGAGGGCAACCGAGTGCTAGAGCAGGTGCTGCTATAGGCAAAGACTGCGGCATAGATTTGGGGATTGGTGTCTGGGGAATACCGACATAGATCCAGGCCTTATAATAAGTCTACAAAAGAAATTAACCATCTCAAGATTCTGACATCACATCCAAGATGGTGGAGCCTAGCAGCAGTTTAAAGTCTTTTGGATGTTTACACATGGAAGCAATTTAGAGGTAGGCAGTATACATAAAATACATCAAATGCATTTACAATCTAAGTCATGCCCAATGTAAATGGACCATATTCAGAAATGAACCAGTCTACAAAAAAAAAATCAACCATCTCCAGATTCTGATATCACACCAAGATGGTGGAGCCCAGCAGCAGTTTAACATCTTTTGGGTGTCTACACACTAAAACATTTTAAAGGGAGGCAATATACATAAAATGCATTAAATGTATATACAATCTAAGTCTAAGTCATGTGCAAAGTAAATGAACTACCGTATTTTTCGCCGTATAAGACGCTCCGGAATATAAGACGCACCCAATTTTAAAGGAGGAAAATCTAGAAAAAAAGTTTCTGAAAGATTATTCCCCTTCTGATCACTCATGTGCCATTCATACCGGTATTCCCCTTCTGATCACTCATGTGCCATTCAAATTCCCTGTCTGATCACTCTGTACCTTTCAAATTCCCTTTCTGATCACTCTGTCATTCAAACTCCCCTTCTGATCACTCTGTCATTCAAATTCCCCTTCTGATCACTCTGTGCTTTTTTTCTATTGTACGGCAGTTAGGACAGGGAACAGCAGGTGGCGCTGTGCCGGCTTCTTTCGCTTTGCTTTACAGACAGGAGAAAACACGATGCTGGCAGAGGAGAGAAGAGAGACACGCTGCAGCCAGACACACGCAGGATCGGGTATCGGGTGAGTATAATATTTTAATTATTTTTTTTAACACATTTGTCGTATAGGACGCACTAACTTTTCCCCCTATGTTTTGGGGAAGAAAAAGTGCGTCTTATATGGCAAAAAATACGGTATCTCCAGAAATGAACCAGTCTACAACAGAAATTAACCATCTCCAGATTCTGAGATGGTGGAGCCATGATGACGTCTTTTGGGTGTCTACACATGGAAGCATTTTACAGGTAGGCAATATACATAAAATACTTTGATTGTATATACAAAGTCTAAGTCATGCCCAAGTTAAATTAATTATCTTCAGAAATGAGACAGTCTAAAACGAAACTGAAAAATCTTCAGATTGGAACATCACATCCAAAATGGTGGAGCCCAGCACCAGTTTAAGGTCTTTTGAATGTCTACACATGAAAACATTTGAAAGGTAAGCAATATACACAAAATGCATTGAATGTATATACAATATACAAGATGGTGGAGCCCAGCAGCCCCATCAGTTCTCATCATCAGTAAAGACTAATACCATAACTATTGCCTTTCACAACCTTTCCACCCCAAAGGAACCTTGGAGATAATTTGCAGAACTCAGGGAACCCTTTCTAAAATTATTTACAATTAAAAAGAAAGTGTCTTACATTTGTGGTCAGAGGAGACAATGTTGACCTCAATGGGGTGATCAGCAAATCTTCCTCACAGGTAGAGTAATGATAATGTTATGTCAACCAACCAAGACTTAGGACTTAAGATTCAAGTGCATGACAATTGAAGCATGAGGCTATGCTTATCATCGGAAAAAGGTCAATGGTGTAGGACTATTAAACAAAGGACAATGTACACCAAGGAGCATAAAAAGGACAATATTTTCCTCTTTGCTTTAGGTCCCTTCTAGGCCCCTTTTTTCCCTGTCTGCATACCTCTCATAGACTCTTTTACAACATTTGATGAACCAAGCAACAGCACAAGCAAATGAAAGCATCTCTAAATTATACTCTATTGTTTATTAGGATCACCAAGGGCAGCATTTCACAACCATCAGCCAGTAGGAACACTGTCCTTTCTGAACTTTATCAATGGGCTTAGATGCCAATGGTTACCCCATCAAGCATTAGTTATTAGCCCATTCCTAAGGTACACAGTGGGCTACTTTATCATCTGACAATCACCAGCCAATGGAATCGCTGCCTATGATGTATTTTAACAATTGGGTCACAGCTAATACTTACACTGGCAACCACCATCTGTGAGCTTGATGTTAAGGTACACAGGGTTAATATTGGGGTTATTGAGTTCCTTTATTAATCGAATATCTCTATTGAGATTTCATACAGCAATCCTAAATACCTTTGCTTTCCATTGTAAAAATGTTCAGCCAACCATGCAGATACAAAGTGATGTTAATATCTGGATAGCTCTAGAAATTCGTATATGAAAAAAAAGATGACAAAAGCATTAGAAAAAATGCAATTTACGTCAAACAGTTAGGACCTATGCCAACTTTGATGCCTTCGTCATTTGCCTCCATTAGGTGGTAGACCGTGACCTTGAGCCCGAAGAAAGGAAAGGGGCCATGGAATTGAATGCACCAGAATAATAACTCAACCAACCAGCAGAATATGCGTTATGGTAATGGGAATTATTTACACATTATACTCGTGCATTTGACTAGCACTTAATGGCATATATATACATTTATTGTATAATTGCCCGCCTTGGGTCTAACAGTCACATTCAAAAGCTAAACACAATGTCTGGTTGCTAAGATATCTGCAGATAATATATTTTACTCTGCATGTTTCCTGCGTTCGAATTCTGTTTAATGGAATAGAAAAAATGCTGCAGCTTGCCATACTTCCATTTCATGAAAGGGATGGGTGATGAGCCCTCTAGCAAAGTGTACACAACTGCTCGAAAAAAATGACTCACCTTAACAGATAGACATCTTCAGTATTTTAATGATTTTAACCTCTGCCTACCTAGGGACAACCCAACATCGACATTTATTAGACAGCCCCTCTATAATAATAAGGTAAGAATGAGGTTTCCTTGGGGTACACATGGAAAAAGCAAGGGACTTTTAAATGCACATTGTGATTTAATGCCCAGCTGAACTGTTACTTTAAATTAACAACATAAATATAAATAACCAGCTTGGCCAAAAAGTTCTTAAGCCTGTAAGGGTAGTGTTTTGATTTGGGGTGCCTGTGGGAGTAGTTTTATAATCTGGGGTTTCTGTGGGGGAAGTGTTATGAGCCAGGGTGTCAATGAAGGCAGTGTTAAAATCTGAGTTGTCTTTGGGGGAGTGTTATGATCTAGGTGGTGTACAGTCAGTGTTATAATTTGGGGTGCCTGTGATGGCAATGTTAAAATCTGGGGTGCCTATGGGATCAATGTTAGGTTCTGGGGTGCCTTTGGGGGAAGTGTTATGATATAGGATTCCTATGGTGAGCAGTGCTATGATCTAGGGGTGCTTGTGGGGACCTTTTTTGATCTTTGGTGCCTGAGAGGCAGTGTTATGATCTGGGCAGCCTGTGGAAGCAGTGTTATGATCTAGGGTGCCTGTGGGCACAGTAATATGATTGTGGGTGCCTGTTGGGGCAGTGTAATGATCTGGGGTGCCAGTAAGGGCAGTGTTATGATCTGGGATGCCTATGGGGGCAGTGTTATGATCTGGGTGCCTGTGGGGACAGTGTTATGATTGTGGGTGCCTGTGGAAGTTATGTAATGATTTGGGTTGCCTGTTGGGGCAGTGTTATGATCTGGGGTGCCAGTAAGGGCAATGCTATGGTCTGGGGTGCCTAATGGGGCAATGTTATGATCTGGGGTGCCTGTGGGGACAGTGTTATGATCTGGGGTGCCTGGGAGGACACTGCTATGATCTAGGGTGTCTATGAGGGTTGTGGTATATTCTGGAGTGCCTGTAGGTGAAGTGTTATGATTCGGAGTGCCTGTGGGGGCAGTGTTATGATCTGAGGTGCCTGAGGGGGCAGTAAAAAGATATGAGGTGCCTGTTGGGGCAATGTTACGATCTGGGATGCCCCTGGGGGCAATGTTATGATCTAGGGGGGCTGTGGGGTCAGTGTTATGATCTGGGGTTTCTTCAGTCAGGTCTAGGGGTTCAGCAATGCGATGTGTCCAAAAAATGAGGTCAGCTGACTTAAGGAAACCGGTAGAGTCACTAAACATTTATAGGACTCTCTTAGCTCACAGCCCCGTTGCAGGCACACCTGTGTATTACAGCCCTTATAGACTCCTGTGCTTATCTGCTGCATTCTTAGAGTTGCAGAATCCCTGCTTCACATTTTGCCTCCCTTGTACTATAACTCACACATCACATTGTTCTGTGTTGTATGTTTGGTAGCCTGTAATACAACATCACCATATTATGGCAATTAAGTCACAATTCATGCTGATTTGAGTGTAAAAACATCCAGTCGTTGTATGAGTGTATTATTCATCTTTGTTCTTTCGGATTGTGCAGGATAGTGAACATCTGGATATGTACAGTAACTTTCTGCTTCTTCCTATCAAGATTGCAGATTCAGCTGTCTTGTGCTGGGGTATAAATAGCAAGCTATAGATAGAAGGCATACTTATCCGCTGTTGTAGTCACTTCAACTGTCATTAGGGATTGTGCAAAGGAAGCAAAAACTTGCACTGGTAACCCTGCGTATTTTAAAAGAATAAGGAAGAAGAAAGTTCAAATGGAAGGGAAAAAAAATCCACTCAAGTGGTGGTAATAGAGGCTGAAATGTTGATTTCAAAAAATGTCTTTTAATAATGATTTCATGTTACTTTATAATGTTTGCAGTCAACAAAGCTGATAGTTTTCTGCTTCTGATGCCAAAATATCAATAAATATTTAAATGTAATTATTAGGGATGAGCGAACGAGATTTTAAACTCGATCTCGCGGCAAATTCGGCCATTCTCGCTTACTGAAATTGTAAGCGAGAACGATCGGTGTACATTTGATCGATCAAATTTTTCTAAAAAAAAAAAAAAAAAAGGCCCGCGGGCTGTGCTGTACAATAAATGCAGCCACAGCTGCATTCTTTGATCAGCTCAGTGTGCAAACCCCAGGACTGGAGGTTAAATGGGGACAAGTCTCCACATTCAAAACCTATAGTGCTCTCTGATTGGCTGAGGCACTAGAGGTTTTAAATGGGGAGACTTGTCCCCATTTAACCTCTAGTGTTAGGGATCGCACACTGACAGGAGGATTTCCAGGGCTGCATGAATGAATGCAGCCCTGGGAATCTTCTGTAATGATTTCCTGGAACTTTGGATGGGTCAGTGAAATCGGTTCGCCAAAATTTCGCAGACCCATCAGAAGTTCGAGGAAATTTTTGTGAGAATGTCAGAGGTTTTCTCGTTCATCCTTAGTAATTATGAATAATTGTGTGTTTTTGTAACTGGTAGATCATGCAGGTATTGGTTCCAGCTGCTCCTGATTGACAAAGTGGTTGATCTTACCTCACAAACAGTAAAAAATCTGGATGGGGTCATACCACATGAGGTTACGGTTGTGTCCTCTTTAAGATGACCTTTATCAAATCTGCCCTCAATTCTTCCCTTCATTAAATCTGCCCTCCAACATTCCCTTCAATAATTATACTCTCTAACCTTACCTGCCCTTCAGCCTCTGCCCTCTGGCCTCCCATTCATTAAAACTACCCTCCATTGTTTCAATCAATAAATTTGCCCTCTTGTATCCACTGTATTAAATCTGCCTTCCTGCTTCCCCTTCATTTAATCTGCCCTCTAGCCTTCCCCTCAATAAATCTGACCTCCAGCCTTCCCTTTTATTAATATATTATATTATATATTTTATTAATATATATATATTATATATTAATATTTTATTTATTATATTATTTTTCTTATATTATATTTATTCTTAGAAATATATCAGTTTTAAAATTATTTTAAACGAAC
>NC_092871.1:83627979-83676360 GCF_032062135.1 Pyxicephalus adspersus | reverse complement strand
AATTCGGATATTGCAGAAGTAAAAAAAAAAAATTTTAATATATATATACTATATATTATAATTATTTTTTTTTACTTCTGCAAAATCCAGATTGAAAGTTTTAAATTTTCTAAATGTGTACGAGCTACATTGGAATGATAAATGACATGTAATTTAATGAATCTATCACACCAATGAAAGGACAAAATTCCCAGACTTCTAATGCTTTTTTCTCTTTTACTCATTTAACTTAATAAAAAATGTGAAAAATTGAGGCCAAATATCTCAAATATATTCCTACCATTTACGGTCTGCCTATACACACTCACTATAGGGATTTGTGGATTAAAGGCATGTCAGAGATGATAATATTCGATCAGCCATTCCAAATGACTCCTTTAATTCCTAAAAGCTACTTTTGCCTTGTCCTTATATCATTCATGGTGAAATGTAATATTATAGCTTAAAGGAAAACTCTGCATTGGATAAAAAATGAATAAAGCATATAAAATTGTTCCACAAGACATTTTGTAATTTAATACTATTCAAAATGACTTTTCTATTTCAGTATGAAGTTTCTACAGTTTTCAAAAACTGTTTAAAAAATTCAGTCCAACTTAAAAAATTCAGTGGCAACTTGAAGGCCATCTTTATTCCATTGATGTACAGAATGACCTAACTTTGTCATTTTCTACTTGTGTGAAAAGGTAAATGATTCTGTCCTGCCTCACCTTAAATTTCATTTTTTGATAAAATATTCCCTAAGGATTAATTGCCAGAAATATTCAAGTATAAAACAATATTTTTTTTCCTTCCAAATGGGATTAGAGAAAATAAAATGGGTTTATATTTGGGTCACACCAGTAGATGCCATTCTATCCTCATATAAAGTGTGTAACAAATTCTTGCCAATGGTTTAATTTTAAAGAGATTGTTACACATCTTAAATTAGGACACATTGCCATCTACTGGTATCCAGCAAACAAGTACATATGGGTACATAGTAGGTTTGGTTGAAAAAAGACTTATGTCCATTAAGTTCAACATATCCTAGGATATGTTGCCTGGGATAAACATATCCCAGGTATAAAACCCTATAGACATAGTTGGTCCAGAGGAAGGCAACAACATTACATTAGACCAATTAGGAAAAACCCATCATAACCAACTCCAAAGTACATATTGTTTTAACCTACATAAAGAAAAATAATATACAGACTGAGCCCCTGTAATTTTTTTCCCATTATGAATTTTGTGTTTTTTATTTATGTCCAACAGGATCTGAATATAAACTAAGTTGCTGAAAGGAAAATGCTCTAACTCAAGTATAATTCTAGGGAACAAAATGCAGCCATCACTGCTAACATTTAAAACCATGATTAATATAAATGGCCGTAATTGTAATGTGAATAAACACTTCAGTGGTATTTTGTTTTTAAAACATTTATTAAAAATTGTAAAAAAAAAAAATGTTTTCCTTTTGTATTTTAGTTGGTTATATTAGGTTACTTTTTCCTAAATGATTTTTAGTGCATTATTGTTAGCCAACAGCAAATGGCCCCATGTAAAGAGTGTAACAAACTCATGTCTCTGACAGAAAGAGTTAATTACTCACTGTTTATGGAGACCCAAATATAGACCAAGATTTGAATGGCATTTTGAGGGTGGAAAATCTAGGCTTATACTTGAGTGTACACATACAAAGTTCATGGTATATATATATATATATATATATATATATATATATATATATATATAAAAGCAGTTCCGTGTTGGTGCTATTAGGTTTAAAAATAAAAGCAGTTTCATGGTTGGTGGTGAAGGATTATATTTGTAATATGCTTCAGACAATTACCACTACTAGTACACATGTAAACTAACACACTATAAAAAAAAGAATATACAATTTTCACAATGGTGATAGTCAAATTCTTAACATTTATACGACAATTGATGTATTTGTGGTTGATGTAATTAAAAAATGTCACCAATAACCACCACAATGTGTGCATACCCATGATGTTTGCTAACATGTGGTCTTAGGAAAAATTTACATAAATATATAAAAATAATTACACCAAGGTCATAAAAAAGACCTCCTTATATACAACAGTAAATCTGACAATCTCTCAAACAGTCCCTGGTGGGAATCTTCCAGATCCATATGGTATGGCAGTAATTGGGAATGTTTGAAAGAATGTCAGATTCGCTGTTTTATAAATAGAGCTCAGAATGGCTATATTAACAGATCTTAACAACCTTACTATATAGAATATCAAAAATTTATCAGATCTGAAGATGATTTCCACTATTTATAAACTTTATTCATAAATATTATCAAAGGGGTAATAGCAGTAGCAAATATCCACTGAAGAAAAAGCAGAGGAATTCAGATGGTAAAAAAAGCCAAATTTAATTTGACAGAAAAGTCAATAAGAAGTAAACATACCACCAAAGAGATTAGAAGAGAGCATCATCTGTGCTCTCTAAGGGTCCAAGGTCACCTCTAGAAGAAGATTGAAAGCATTGCACCACCAAGGTTATATCATCATTAAATAAATGCTTACTGCATCTGTCTAGGGTTTTATCCTCTGTGATTTAGGGCATGATGAAATGGCTCTTTAAAGAATATGTAAACCCTAACTTCTTTTATTTAGTCTCTTTTGGAACAGCTAATTTTACCAGCTTTGCTCAGCTATCCCCAGGAACCACAGAACTTCACTGCGTTATGCCATGGGCCATAGAAGAAGAATGGGACATCAATGGTCATATCTTGTTTTTATTATCCTGGTTGAAAACAGTAAATAAGTGTTGTCTCTCTAACACATAGTAAATGTGTTATTAGCAAAAACCAAGTGGCTAAGTGAAAAAATAAAATTTGGCTTATTTATTTAGATACAATTGAAAAGCCACCACCATCACAGCTCCAGCCTGCACTCAACTTTTTTTTTTTTACCAAGCCCATTTTACAGCAAGGACAATTTTTGATGTCTTTTGATGCATTGGATGTTTACAGCATTAACCTAGAGCATTCTTTCCCCTGGGGACCCTTAAAATAAGTTTTAGGTCTTGGGGAACCACCAATAAAATCATAGGAGGTTAATGGAAAAAATACACCTTACACTGGTGATCAGTGGAAAGAATGGCACCACCCGCCTTGCAGATGGCTAAAATAAGCTTGAGTGTCATGCTACTGACAATTGGCATTGTCTACAAAATTATGAAGTAGCCATCACATGGAAGGTCAACCAGGAATAACCTCTAGTAACCTCTGAGAGAATTTTAGGGTTCCTAGGAATGTGATGATTTGTTTTTGGTCCAAGGCTCAGGTGCACTTCTCACACATACATCTATGTGTGCCCTACAAGAGGTATTTCCTATTAAATTTCTCTTCTGATAAATGAGTATATGCCTGTTTCATTTTGGTGTAGAGCCACTGCATTATGTTTGTTAGAATTAATTAAATGCTGCACCGCACATAGTCTCTCTTCTCTGTCTACTTTTGATTTATTCCTAATGTATTGAATCTCCTGCAACAGACAGCTCCTAGTCTAGACCTTAAAACATCCCTCATTGCTAATAAGTCTGTCAATCCTTTATTACGTAAAGGTTTCACTTCCATTAAACTTTGGTTTAGGAAGATGTTTAGCCAAAAGGGAATTTATTTCCAAGCTGTATTCAGAGGATTTAAATCCCATTTCAAATAAAATAATACTGGGGAACCATCAGAAAGGGCACAGGTTAGATTTTTCATTTCCATCAATAAAGACTGCAGATTGCACATAATTGGAGTCTGGATGGAGATATAGATGGAGAAAATGAACAAAAAACAGCTGGATTTGGAGTAATTATTATTAAAGAATCTAGGAGTCCCCCGTCAATCAGGGGGTTCACTCACAAGGACAAAAAGCATGGTCAACTGGCCTTTTTAAACTATTTTACCCCAAAGGAACTTGTAAAATATTTTTTGGTCTCAGGAAACAGCTACTACAACCATTTGTTTGGGGGGGTCAGTAGGACCAGTGAAAAAAAAGCCCTCTACTTTCTCTACAGTCAGAATGCCACCCCTACAAAAAGCTAAAAGGATTGTTAGTCCTGGCTATGATGTTGGCCTTGGAACTATTCAAGAGGCATGAAATTAAGAAGAGTTTATTCAGCCCCAACTCAAGGAACCGGCAAAAATTCTCTGGAGGAACACTAGGGTTCCACAGAACCCTGGTGGAGAAATACTGATCTATACCAAATTTGTCCTTAGATGTGCCTGCTCCATTAGTTCTAATTTACTCCACTGATATTCACCGGATGATTCTTTTTGTCCTAAGGTGGGTATGTTCACTGACTGAGCCATCCAGGCTGGGCTACAACCATATCAGCCTTTGATCATCTTCAATACATGGCAAATGATGATTAGTAGCTTATGTGCATACAGTTACTGTCCAAGAAGTAAAAAACATTGCCGGCAAGATTAGTATTTTCTGTATTTGCTGAAAATATTCTTAGAAAACATTGTTTGTAGAGTTGCTGCAATTTGTGTCAATTTGGTTAGTAGTTTGTTCATTAAAATTAAAACACAAATTCTAGATTCAGAGTATTGATTCTGAACTGAACTTGACCTAGTTGCTTGGTTGGCAAATTGAACAACAACAGTTAATCCCCATCCACCATAGGAGACTCATGACTAATGGTTGCCAATGGCTTGTGCACCCTTGGTAAGTTACACAGCTGGTAGCACTCCCATGGCTGGTTGACATGGGGGACAGTCATATTCACAAATATATTTTTATATATTCTGAAAGACTTAATTGTGGGAATGAAACCATAAACCACATTGTCCTGCATTTTTTTCTGCAAGGCAGCTCTTGTGCCTTTTTATTGATTGGTTAACAGTCCCTGTTTTCACACAGCAGCTGGTTCTCGCAATCAATAGTCCTCTGCACAATTGATACTGATAAATGAGGTGAGATTACCAAGTAAGATGTAGGTTTTAGAATAACAACAGTGCTCCAGGACCCAGAAAATAACTATTTTAGTTTGAAGAAAATAAAACTTTCCTTTATCCATAACAGGCACGAACCCCAGGAGCCCCTTACCTAGGTAAGACACTTAAATGACACATATGTGCCTTCTACAAGCCAATCAGTGCCAGTTATGTAAGTAATTTCCAATGGTATTACATTTGATTTAACACATGGAATTCATGACATCAGTCTTTGTGTAAGCAATTTTTGTTAAAAATGACAATGTTTTGTTCCTTTGTCCCTAATTGTCCTCCTTCAGTGTCGCCCAGTCACACAGACTTTTAATGAAAACAAGGAGTGGTCAGTTCAACACACAATACACAAGCATGGTCCATCAATGTCACAATCAGGAAATCAGCCCTAGGAAATGCATCCATCAACTGAGTGAATGTAGACAGAAGTAGCTGCAATGCAACATTGTCTCTTACTGTATTTACCATATAAAGCCTGTACATTGCATAGTAACTGGATTTTATATGCTAAGATTGTCATGTAGAAGCCTTTTTGTACTTTATTATAACTGCACCCACACAATGTAATAAAATACAACATGAAACTATTTCTTTTACTTATGTATTGCAGAGTTGACATGACCAGCCTTCCCTTGAGATCACAAGTGTCATGTACCTGGTGGATGCCCGAGAGATGAAGTCAGCCTTTCTTGTTGCTCAGGCCCCAGTAATTCTGGATATGATAACAGAGGCACAAGATCTCAAGATATAATTGCCATCCGATGTTGACAATGTACTGGCAGTGGAAGTACACAAATACAGGTCAGATGGCAATCCGAGGCTAGCTGCATGTGAGCAGGTAAAATACAAAAATGGTAGACAGAAGAAAGCCAAGATTAGGAACAGATGGTCAAAGTTCAAGCAGAAGGAGCAAAATTGTAACCCAATAAGAAGGTCAAAATAAAAATGTGGTCTTCACAATTAGTACAGGTCAGAAGTCAGGTCAGGTAAACAAAAAGCTGAAAATCAGACAGGCAAGGTAATGCAGACAAAAGGCTGCCTGATGCCAAATAAAGGATGCATGCATGCATGCCTGTGCATTATTTAGGTAGGGTTGCCCATGGATGTACACATGGATACATGCGTAGATATGCCAGGTATACGAGTATGCTTTTTACTAGTTTGCATGCTTTTTTCTTACTCCAATAAAAAAGTCTCCTAAAATGACACCCCATCACAATGGTGAACCATCCTCAGAGTGTTTGAAATACCCAGCATAATTTGGGATTTCACCAGAAGGATAATAGGAGGAAGTTGATGCATTTTCTAACACATTTGGCCTACAGTTTTTTTTTTTAACTTTAATTCAGCACATGAGGGTGACCCAGACCTATTAAATTGACCTTATTACAGCAAAATATTAATTGCAATACAAACAATGAGCTGGTGGAGAATGTGAAATCAGTCTTCAAGGTAAACTGGATCAGTACTTACTGTGTATATTTCTTTGTTGGTAATGTGGCTGGAATTAATGGGGTGTCACAATATCTGTTGGTTTTCGCGGTGCACCTCACTAAACCATCCGGGATGTCTAAACCATCCTCAGTGTCTCCACACTGAGGGCACTCGGTATTTCCTCCTTATGTATAGTGACCCAAGGGACATAACCTGGAGACACCCAACATCAAAGAGCCCAGTGGCCCATCACCCCTGGCAGAGTGCCATGGTAAAGACCTGGTGTCACTTAGACTCTTTTTGTTTAATTTCATGCTACTTGCTTTTGGAGACACTGACAGCAGGTCAATCAAAAGGGTGCTTTGAGCAAGTTAATGTGAATAGCTTCATCCGTAGGTTTAATAAACAGTTCTTCCACTGCACAGGATGAGCCCCATCTGCATCCTCAGGAGATCCCAATAATCCTATATTTCCTCTGCAAGATCCATTTTTCTAGTTTTTAAACTCTATCTGAAATGCATCTATCTGTTCCTGCAGTGATTTAACTCAGCAGGTTTATAATTATCTTCCAGTGTTGACATAGTCTGATCTGCATGAACAACTCTTTCGCAAGTTATTTGCGCATCTTTGCATATTAGCTGGAGATATCAGTTCCCAGCTCATCCATTTTAAGTGATATGTGACAGGATGCATTCTATCCACAATCCTTTGTATGTCTACAGGAGATGTATGATTCAATGGCAGTGATTGAGTTAGTCATAAATAAAATATTGGTAGTTCTTTATTCTGTCTGAGAGCCTATCTACAGATTATAACATTCTGTAATTTTACAATATCGTGTAATTGTCCAGCCAAGGTGGTGCTAAGTGGTGTAGCTTGAAACACCTGTGGACATACCTGAACCCGATGAGAGTAAAATAGTAAAATAATCAGCATTACCTCTGCTCCTCATCCCCCTGACATTAATCACTTTCTACTTTTCATCACCCTCCCCTACCACTTTGTTGTTCCCACCTACTCTATCAACAACATGAACATTACTCCATACCAAATTTTACATGCTGGAACAGAAGAGTGTTCTCCAAACTGTTGCTACAAGGTTGGAGGTGTACAGTTGTCAAAAAAGTATATGTATGCTATAGCATAAGCCCTACCCCTAATTTGAAACAGAAGAATCCAATATTTTGATGGGTTGGCCACCGCGTAGAATTTATTGTCAGGAATCGAAAAAGGCATATAAACATATAGCTTATTAAATATAAGCCAAATTCATTAAGACATGATGCCCAACACTTGTGAGTGCTTTGGTATTTTATCACTTATGTTTCATAAAGCCAATAGGGTGCATCGCTTCTTTGGAGCATGAACATCCCAAATTATCCATGAAGAAAGAAGATAGTGTACTAACAGTTCTGCAGTTCAGCAGTTCTTTGATAGTTCCACTGAGCATTTAGTCAGTAAGCAACCTAGCAAAACATTCAACAGAATATTTAGAACATTAAAGCTAAACAAGTTAAGAAAAAACATGTTTATTATTTGATTTATGAAAATTCCCTACATGCAATTTATCAACACATGCCCCTACCCGACGTAAATTAACACTTTAGTATTTCAATCAATGTATGTAAATATGGGACATTAAAGGCATATTAATTCAACAATTATCAATGTCCACATTCATTTTTTAATATATTATTTAATTTTTGTTATATAAAGTTAATTTGATGTGACCAAAAAAAAAATGTTCTAAAAATCTTTTATTAAAACCACAACAGCATGTATACAAACATGCATGCTCTCTTAAGCATACAGAGAAAATTAAGCAAACAGAGACATACTATCATTAACGCATTTCGTGGAATGTGTCCACTTCTTCAGGAGGAAAGAACAGAATTGAGCCATGAAACCAAGGTTTCCTTAATTGGACAGCTGGGAGGCAGAAAGGTCAAACACAGACAATATGAGGGATTATCATGAGCATGAGCATTTTTTTAAAGGTTTTCTGTAATGCGCCCAGGCACACAAACCACAGCCAACTCCAAAAGTCCTTTTATCGAGTTTTATTGTAGTCATAAAACAAGACAGGGTATTTACAGAAATCAGGTCCGAAGCGTAGTACAGGAGGCTAAGGCAAAGGCAGGTCAGGAACAATCCGAGGTCAGGGCAGGCAGCAGACAAGAGAGGTCACAAACAATCCGAGGTCAGGACAGGCAGAGTTCAGGCAAGAGTCAGGTATCAGACCAGGTCGCTATTATAATGACAATTAGAGAAACGTTAACCAACACAAAGAACGCACCCAAGCACACTGTGTACACAAAGGTTTATAGCGGACATTGGTGTACAGAACAAGTTCTCCTTAAATGGCCAAAGTGACCAATGGCCTTGCGCTACCTGGCGCCATTGATTGGAGAGTAACTGAATCCCCTGCGGCCGATTGGCTGCAGGGAATTTAAACTAACTATGTCCCGTCCCGCGGCGAGGCAGCCGAGTGCCACACCTTCAGGGGGTACATGAGGCACGCGTGGTAGCGTGCACACCTCTTCCCACAGCAACCCTGGGACGCGCACTACTTTGCACATCCAAAGGAGTGCTGAGAACAGGACTTTTTGTAATTACGTCCATAGAAATGCAAGGGATCCTGCCTGGCTGAACAGTAGTTTGGCCAGGACGGATCCCTCCACCTGCAGAGAGAGACAAGCTGCGAGCAGGGCAGTAGCCTCGGCCATGCTGCCTGCTGCAGCGGCGTCTCCCTCTGCGGCTGGGATCCCCAGGGACGCCGCGGGCTCGCAGGACAGGAAAGTGCCTTACATTTTTCAAGTGGCAGTTGGACATTAGGACATCTTGGCGTGTGGGCGTTGGTTGGTTTTGTATTTTGGAAGAGAAAGTGGTTTTGGATATGTTACAGTGGAAAAGGCACTGTATGGAAATAATCCGCATGGAAATAAGGTGGATCTGCCGCCCAAGAAGGCAAGCCCTGGTGTCTAAAGCCTGAGGGAACTCAATTGTTATATGTTCACATGTGGGAAGGACCACCACATATACTATATACATATATAAATGTGAAGTTCCAACGCCTCCTCAATTTTCCATTCTTTTAAAACAATTAGACAGCACCCTCTGGTCCAGAGGAGAACATGTACCTGTCGCCCTATTCTAAACTAAAATATCACTTCCCAATAAAAAAAAGAGTAATACAAAATTATCATTAACACAAATTTACATAACAATAAAACAAAGAATATGGGCATTGTAATAATAATGGAGTAGCGACACTTTGAAAGTTTAAAATATATGGACATTAATACATTCATTGTTTGAAAAGTACTTTGAAACAATATGTAGATGTAAGTTCAATATGATTTGATAGAAGAAGAAATTAATGGAAATGTGAATATTGGATCTTGCGGGGTCCTGTGGTTTTTAAGTGGTTTTAGTGTTTAAATGGAATCAAAGAATTTGACATTGTTTGATGTCCATATAGTGTTGGGAAACAAAGTATTAAAAATAAGCATCTGAATGGCGATCTCCATTTACTAATACATTTTGATAACAGCTTCAAGTTTGCTTTTATTAAAGGTTTTCCTTAAACCAAACAACTTGCATTTCAGAAAGTGGATAAGGGGGCATTTGTCTGTTATTGTTGCCTACTCCACCTCCTCTTGGGTGGGCAGGGCAATTCAGGAAAAAGAAAATTTAGCACAAGGTTTTAAAGGAATATACAAAGAGCAAAAAAACACCAACAAGGATTCTCAAATGATCAATAAGCCTTTGAAGACATTAAGTAGCACATGGTAACAATCTACTATTAGTAACAGAATTTTCACATTATTCATCTCTTGCATGTATTTGCCATGATATTGATAAGAGTATGCAATGTCACATCTTTGATTTCCATCCAGAGTAGTATTTTTTACTATGAACTTGTATTGATGATGGGAAAGTCGGAGCATTTTGTAATGTCTTCCCAGATTATCCTAAAGATTTTCCATGAGGTTTAGGTCTGGACTCTGTAGTGCCGTTCCATGTGATACAATGGTGTCTAATGTTTCCTGAGCTAACCTTTTGCAGTTTGAGCCTGATGAATCCTGTCATTGTCATCTTGGAATATTCTTGTGCTATCAAGGGAAAACCTAGTCATTCAGTATATTCAGGAAGTTAAGGAGCCACATTTTTTGAGCACATAACATTGCTGAACCTAGACCTGACTACCTGAAGCAACCCAAGATCATAACACTGCCCACACAGATTTGTCAACCTTTTTTTTTTGGCTAGGCTGGGCATAGCTTTGGGTAAAAGTTTGGAAATAAACAAACCTCTGTAAGGCCATATCACTTGTTTACTCGCTGGTTTAACACCACTGGTTTTGCAAACCTCCATTTTTCAGAATTTTTGAGGTATAAATTCTATCAAAATTAAAAAAAGGGTAGTATAGGGCAGCAAAGGATACAATATTTTGCAGAATGGTTCAGGGTAAAAAATGGAAAAATTCTACCAGTGGTACTTACATAGAAGGGTGGGACTTGGTGGTAAGCAACCTAAGTGTGCAAGGTCAATAATGTGTCAGCGTGTCATGAACGGGAAACATTCATTAATAATGCTTTGTAGAGTGCAAGCCCTCAAATGAAGCAAGATGAAAAGTCTAAGCAATGTGTGTGTTCTTCACAAGATTAACCAATTATGTTCAGCCTGGTCTTGGGTGCAGATTCAAAAGTAGTGTTGGTTGAATTTGCCTCTGTTTGGTGCACCAACAGCTTGTCCATTTTGACCCCAATGTTCGGGTTGATTCATAGCCAAATTCAAATCTAATGAAAGTCAATTACAGAGACAAATTTGTGCAACACTTCATAGAATGAGGCTCAGCTAATCTGGCTAGGGTACTATGACAGATGCCATTGTTCTCTGGCCACAATCACTAAGTCTGCTGGCCAGATTAATTGAACCTCGTTCAATGTAATGTTGTTTAGAATGGCACAGTCTAAGTAATGTGTTTGGTTTTCACAAGGTTAACCATTTATATTCAGTCTGATCGTTGATGCACACCCATGAGTAGTGTTAGTCGAATTTGTCTCTGTTTGGTTTGCTCAAAGCTCTTCCAAATTGACCCCAAAGTTTGTAGCTGAATGCAAATCTCACTGAAATCAATGACAGGCAAAATTTGACTAAGATTACAAAACATGTACTGTTGCTGTTGTCTACTGGCCACACTCATTGAGCTGTACTAATATAGTCATTGACAGGTATAGCATCATTCAGCTATGTTAATCATTTGCAGTCAATCTGGTCATCAGTGCAGACCCAAAAGAAGTGTTGGTCTAATTGCCTCTGTTTGCTTCATGGACAGGTCCGCTGAGTTGACCTCGGTGTTTGGGTTGATTAACTGCCAAATTTGACCTACACAACATAGCATGAGACTCTGGAACAGCTGACATGGTCCACTGGCTAGGTTTATTATTCCATAATATTTCTGTCACTGACAGGTATAGTATGGCTTCACCAATCAGGCCATTTCACAATAACAGCTGTCATAGTTCATAGCAATAACACTGTCATAGACCATAGTGTTGGTCACATTTTGGAAGTCAATAACACTACTTTTGGATATGAACATTTGCAGAGTCTAAGCAATGTATGTGGTGCTCACAAGGTTAATCATTTGTAGTCAGTCTGGTCATTGGTGCAGACCAAATAGTAGTGTTGGTCAAACTGACTCTATGTGGGTCACCAACAGCTCACCTGAATTTTCCTTAATGCTTGGGTTGATTCACCGCTGAAATTCAATTGAAATCAATGACAGAGGCAAAGTTTAACCAACACTACATAGCATTAGGCTCAGTGAACCCAGAATAGCTGTTATAGTCCACTGGCAAGATTCATTAGGCTGTATTGGCTCTTCATTGACAGGAGTGTATGGCTTTATGCTATACCAGTCAATGTCAAGTAAAGTGTACAGTTCAGTGCGCAATCCAGATGCTGAACATGGCTGTTGTTTGGTTTATTCATTTTTGACCAGAATGACCACTGTTTGGGTTGGACTTGGCACAGACCCCCAAGCTAAACATCAAGCTCAGGGTATGTCCAAACCCTTGCCCATTTGATAAGAAGATTACTAGATAAACTTTGTTGCAATAAAATAAAACAAATTATATACTTACTAATCCACAGTGTATTTTATAATTTCCTTTAGCTTTAAAATAAATTGCCATGAGTTTTTTGAGGCCCAGCCAAGCCATACCGTTGAACACCATAAATAAGACTCTTTTTGTAAACAGGAAACCAGTTGTTTGCATCAACATGATTAAAATAACTCTCCCTTGTATTTTTAAACCCAACCATCCGTTTGTGTTTTCATCCTCGTGCCTTTTCTGCTGGTTATGGACTTGACCTTCCAGTATGACATATCAACACGTCCCAACTATGTAATTGGTTGGATGGGATTGTACCGGAATGGAAAAGCAGCTAATTAGACAAGTTAAAGTGCATGGCGAAAGGTTACCTGCCACATCAGATGCCATATACACAATTTTCTTTTCCTTTATAATGATTATTTGCAACAGTAGAAATCGCTGGAAAAAATCTATGACAAATAGAATACTGGAGGAGAAAGATAAATATTATAGCTGGGCAATAGAGGAGGAAGAAGACAAAATAGGATCTGAAAGTGAGAAAAGTAATATTAAATGGTGGTTTACTTTTTTATAACTTGGACATTTGAGCATGATGTCTTCCAGAAACAGTCATCACTGGACTTACTTCCTCCAGGCTAGGCTGTCATGGACCCACCTCAACATGCTATGTGTTATCCTCTCACATCAGTTGGTACTTCTCTCTTTCACACTGTTAGCTCTGCTGTATAGTAACTGATACCCAGTCATCTACTCTGCTTACATTTAATAAAAACAATATTTAAAGTAATAATGACTACAGATCATCAATAACTAAAGCTACGTACACACTTCCAATTATTATCGCTTGTAAACGAACGACGAACGATCCTGCACGATATCTGCGAACGATCGTATAGCACCGATCCTGTACATACAGATGATAGATGGTCAACGATCGTCGTCCAATCCGATCCGCCGGTCCGGTCGTTCATTTCCAACCACTATCCTCGTTCGTCGGCGTCGTTGGTTACTTTTTTTACAAACGATTTTTGGCCAATCGGTCGTTCGTCTTTCGTTCGTCGTTCATTTCCAACGGTAAAAATTGGACGTTTGTACGCAGCTTAAGTCTTTTATTTCTGTAAGGTAATTTGTCAGAGCTTTGGGTAGCAGTAAAACCCACCAAGGGTTAAATTTATAATCCACTGAAAAAAATAAATACATTCAAATAAGGGTAAAATGAGGGGTACGTTTATCAATGATTCACTGAGCAACTTGCACTGTGAATAATAAATAAATACCAAAATATTAATAAATTGGATTTGCCTATCATTTTGTAGTCACATTCACCCTATTTAAAATAGGATCAATGTGTATGAGACAAATGCAGCTGCCAGTGTATATCCATCAAAGCTCACCTGTATGGTCCAAAAAAGGCATTTAACTCTTCTGCCAGGAGCTCTTCTTGGTGCCAAAACCCGGGCCATGGAAAGTTATTGCCAGTCATATTGCCTGCAGGTAGTATAGCTATGGTTAATCTAGCCTGCAAGTCAGGGTGGTTATGCTACTCTTTTCTTACAAAAACAAAGTTTCAAAACCGTAAACAATGACTGGTTATGAAAATGCAATAATTCAGCAACTCAATATTTAGATACTGAAACTGCAAGGAGAACTATAGCCAGTACATTGGTTTTGTAAGTGTAAGGAAAACAATTGTAAGTATTGAACCTGTATCGAAAATAAACAAATAAACAGACATATTCAGCACACTAGATAGGCAATCATTGAATTTGCAGTAAAAAAATCCAATATTTCTGCAGCTCAACCATTCAGATGCTACAAGTAAGGTCACAGAGAGCAAATTTATTGGTAGGGGTTACCAGCTCCATTGCTAAAGCTATGAGGATGGCAGACTGTGTGCCTGGAGGGAGTCTAAGCTGTCTTAATAAATAAAAAAATGTAAAAACTTCCTAAAAAAAGAAGAAATATTAGGCACTGAAGGTGTTTTAAAAAAGCACAGGTTCTGCACCCTACAAAGGTGTCAGGGTGCTGAAAGGCAGGATAGTGAACCCTCCGTGTCACCAGATCAGTCGGTGGAGACGTGCACAGGGTGCAGAGTCTAAGCACCTGCCCGGTCTTCACCAGAGCCTCTAGAGGTGACGTTGTTGCTCTGCGGGCAACTGCCAGGTTGCGGCCCCCGTGCATGCCGAGGCAGGTAACTGCTAACAGGCAGAAACAGGACGAGGTACCAGAACGAGAGACAAAGAGTAGTCAGGCAAGCCAGAGGTCAGGGCAGGCAGCGATCAGGGGTCAAGCCGAGGTTGATACACAAAGAATCAGGAACAAGAGAATCAAACAACAGGGACCTGGAAGCAAAGGAACTCCTTGTTCAGCCAGCTCCTTGTTACCTTTTAAGGTAAGGTCATGTGATGGATGGATGGAATTCTGATTCCTCTGCAAGGGGTACTGTCTCTTGCTATGAATATGCCAGACTGTGTCCCTATGGAGTGGTTATGCTGCCTTTTTTTAATTAATAACAAATTAAAAAATAAGTGCTGAACCTGTATTTAAAAACCACAGGTTTAGCACCTTACAAAGCAATGATTTCAGTGTTTAATGATTCATTTGATTAATTTGCAGGGGTTACCGGCTACCTTGCTATGAAGATGTCAGAATGTGTGCCTAGGGGATGGCTATGCTGCCTTTTTTAATAACTATGAATAAACAAATATAAAAAAAAAAGAAAAATGAAGTGTGGTATTTAACAAATATTCATCTTCCACACCCTACAAATGCAATGATTTCATTCTGATTCATCTTAAAGGGTTAACGGCTCCCTTGCTAACACAATTTCAGCCTACATGGCTTGGAAGAGGTGACTGCAGTTATTTATTAAATATAAAAAATTATTTGTATTATATGGTATTTTTAAAAAAAATAAAATATTCATTAAAAATATAAAAGTGCTGAACCTGTATCTATATATATATATATATATATATATATATATATATATATATAAATTGAATGTATGTATGTATGTTCCACCATCACTCGAAAACGCATAGAGACATTTCAACCAAACCTGCCATACATATGACTGAGACTCATGTGAGTGGACCAGACATCTTTGTACAGCGCTGTGCTATATGTCAGAGCTATATTTGGACGTATGTATGTATGTGTGTATGTCATCATTAGGAAATGCATGTAGACATTTTAACCAAACTTGCTATGTTCCATCAGCACTCGGAAATGCATCAACACATTTCAACCAAGTTTGCTAGACATATGACTCAGACTCATGTCAGTCCACCAATCATCTTTGTACAACACTGTGCTATATGTTAGAGCTTTATTTGGTGATCACTAGGAAACTCATCAAGACATTTAAACCAAACTTGCTGGACATTTGACTCAGACATATGTGAGTGCATCGCTGATCTTTGTACAGCGCTGTGGTATATTTTTTAGAAGTATATTTGCATGTATGTATGTATGTGTTTACATATTTTTTGGACCCTTTTCAAATTTCTGGCCTGGTATAATGCCTTTGGGAAAACATAAGGAAATTGGCTGAGTGCAATCAAAAGGATAAAAAATGAAACAAAACCGTAGACAAGAAAACCCAGAGGACAGGAATAGAAGACTTGCCACACTGCGCGAGAAAGCTACTACATCTAGAGCTTCAGAGACAGTACAACAGCATTAGAGCCCGACTACAGGATAACATGAGCTACTGCATCTAGAGATTCAGAGACAGTACAACAGTATGAGGCCCGACTACAGGATAAGAGAGATAGAGCTACTACATCTAGAGCTTCAGAGACAGTACAACAGTGTGAGACCCGACTACAGAAAATGAGGGAAAGGGCTACTACATCTAGAGCTTCAGAGACAGTACAACAGTGTGTTACCCAAGTACACGAAATGAGAGAAAGAGCCAGACGATCACGGACTTCACAACATTTTAGTTTAGCACTGGAAGGATTCCACTATGATCCACATAAGGACTACTCCCACCATGCAAGTGTTACTATCGGAAAATGGAAATGGTTTGTAGTTACTGTCAAGCCAAAAAGTTTAAATCTGAGTCTCCTAGTATTTGCTGCAACAAAGGGGGAGTCAAACTCTGCCAACTGGAAACACCACCACAAGAACTTTGGAATTACACATCAGCAAATACCTCAGAGTCAAAGCATTTTCTGAATAACATCAGAAAATACAACTCATGTTTCCAAATGACATCATTCTGCGCCACGTCAGTTGTTCAACAGCCTGAATTTCCATCCACATTCACGGTGCAAGGGCAATTTTACCATAAAGTGGGATCGTTACTTCCGCTGCCAGATCAACCACCAAAATTTCTACAACTATATTTTATTGAAAACGAACTAATAGAAACTGACCAGAGGTGCACCTACATCTCAGGAACAAAATTTCATATTGTCTTAAAGTTACAAAGGATGTTTCATGAGCTCAATGTTCTTATTAAAACATTTAAAACAGCATTGAAACATATGCCATTAATTTAGGTTAATTTAATTTATTGTATTTTAATTAAATTGTAAATTCTACTTATACTTTTAAAACTTGTAAAGAAAAAAACATTTCTTTGATTTAAAGCTATATCTTTATTTAAATCCTTTTTCTGTATAATATGGGATTGCAATAATTAAATACCCGTGCAACCCAGGGTAATCAGCTAGGTAAAAAATAAAAAGAACAGGTTCACCACCTTCTAAACCTGAAAATTGCTTATGCAATGATTAGGAAAATGCAATCATTCAGAAATAAATGTGAAAAAAAATAGATCAATTTTATTTATTGAGTTAACATCATGCAAATGTATGGAGAATGTTACATTCATCCTTTAACTTACATAGGGTTAATAATTAAGTACCTTTTCTTATTAAAGAAAAGTGTTGAATATTAGGGAACAGCTGCCTTATTTTTTCTATTTTGGATTTCTTGTTTTATTCGTTTTTTTTAATTTATTTTTTTTTTTCTTTGCTGCATCTGATTGTGTTCTAGAAGTGTTAATTGTAAAACTTCTTCAGGCCATGGTAGTTCTTCATGCTCGTTCACGCCAGCTGTGTTGGGGAGTGTAACCCCAACACAAGGTCACCAGAAAAACAATTGATTTTTATTACTTCTATTCACACCTAAGCCTTGTGTTCGTGTACATTGTTATTCAGCTCACAACTAGGAGTTACAACATGTGTCAATGCAACACACTTCTCTTTCTTTCTCTTTCCACAGGAATTAGGAAGTAAGGGAAATTAAAAAAAAATACAGAAATTCACAAAAAATGCAGTTCAACATATATTAAAATGCAGTACAGCACAATAAAAAATGTGTGTTAACGAGTGCCAATGCATGTGCATTTTCTACGCATGTGTTGTGCCTTTAAACAAAGAACATCAGAGAAGAACAGCAAGTAAGTATAAACCCTTTTGCACATTGTGCATTTCAATATTTGTATTATAACTCAGCTAGGTATTGCAACCCTACTTAAAATGTGCCACTGGGTTTTAATGCAGAACTCTCTATATTCCAGTATTTGAAGATAACATAAGCACTGATGTAAAAATAATACAGCTCTATATGCATTAATATATTTATTTTATTTTAAGTGCAGAGAGTAAAATCCCGAATTTATTGTGTTATCAGCATTTGCAAAGTATGAAGTAATGGAAAGCAGCACCAGGAACTTGTCAGTCCACTGCTTCTCCTTTTACTGTCCAATGCCCAATGGGCTGAGGGAGGGACAAAACTTGTAAGCTTTACTTAAAGTGGAGTTAATGAGAAAAAATAACAATTACAAAGAGCCCTTAATCCACAATCTCATTCCTGTTTGTCTTGCGACAAGACGGATTCCAAAGGCGCCTCCATCTTTTTATTATGTCACCCAATCTTGCACAAGTTCAGGTAACAGTTCATCCTGAAAATGTGAAAAAGAGGGCATTGCACTGCACATATGTGAGATTTGCCCTTTTTTTTTACATTGGAGGAAAGCCCCGTCAGTACATGCTCGAGAGCCCAAAGCCTCCTGGCATATGTGGCGTATGTATCCCAGGAGGTTGAGGTTTTCTCTTCAGTCAATACTGCTGTAGAGGTAAAGACAGAAGGGGAGGGTTTTTTAAAAAAAAACATTTTTTTTTCGTTACATAAAAGCCATCCTTTTCTAAAGTTTTAAAAATGTGATGATAGATCCGCTTTAAGTACAAAAGACAAAAATCAGGTCCTATAGGTCTGGGTTATGATGTGTGGTAAAGCCCTACAAATTTCAGGACAGTATAGACAGAAATATATAATTTTTAGCTGAACAAATAGCTTCTGCATATAAGAAAACTCCATGTCCCATAATTCCTTAAATTTTGTATCATAAATGGTAGTGATCGAACCTGTAGTCTCAGTTCTCTGCAGCACAATGGGTTGGCAACAAATAAGGACATTCTGAATGGAGCATGAATTGTAGCCACATACATTAGGAATATGCAGCTCTCTGAAAAAGATGAAAGGGGTTTTTGTAAATTTAAAGGACATACAGGTGGAAAGATTCAGGAAGACTTCCAATAAATAAAATTTTTTAGTTTTTTTCCTTTTTAACAAAACTTTACTTTTTTTCTAGAATATTCTCACCGACCTGAAATCTGATGAACCTTATTATCTAACTATCAACTACAACAAAGTGACCTTTTTTTACTCACCCATATTCTTAGCATACTCAGGATATTATACCCTCTATGTAGCTGCATTTAACATCTGTCCTCACCAAAGATGTAATGCATTTTTTATTTTTCAGCTCGATGGACATGTGTCCTTTTTCAACCTGACTAGCTATAGACTTCAGATTTGTTCCAGGCGTACAGAAACATGTGTTCTGCAGAGGAAATGACATGGTTCAATTAGTAAATCACACAGAGAATGCATAGCTTTCAAGAGGCAATGATTTCAGGAACTTGGGAAGCGTCTCTGGTATTCAGTACTGTCTAGGTGCTCAATAAGACCTACCTGTGTTATTATCTTATCATCTGTAAGATCTGAATTACAGGTGGATATAAAGACACATATGAATACCCCTATTTATTAATAAATCATTCAGTGAGATTGGGAAAGAGATTGGGAGGGGCATAGCTAGGAGCCAATCAGATGTGCTGCATACACATGTGCACATAAGGAACATGTTTACTAGATATACAAGGTGTGTCTATAAATTACAGGATGCGTTTCTTTCTTTATCACAAAGCAGTGAGATGATAATAATCTTCTGAATAGGTTCTAGAAAGTACAACAGTGATCCAACATTATTATAAGGAAGACAAAGCTGAGAGAAAGAGTCAGGAAAAGACGGCAGAAATGTGGGAAATGGTTTCATTCTTCATCAGGACAATGCTCCTTCCCACACAGCACTTTCTGTGACCGACAAACACATTACTACACTGGAACATTCTCCATATTCACCAGATTTGCCATTTTTTATTGGCAAAGAATAATTGATTAAAAGAATACACTTTGTGTCAATTGATGCAGTAAAGAAAACATCAAATATCAGAAACTGATCTGCTGCTCACCAGTGGAAAATGAGACAACATTGGTGCTTCATTGTGAATGGAGGGAAAATTGAAGGGGACAAATGTTAGAATTGTCATATCAGTCTCGGTCCTTCCTGACTCTTACAAGGGCACTAAAGGTAACAAGTAAATCATTGCTCAACTTTTTAGAATTTTATTGCCTTTTAGAATCGGTTGTATTTGTAGCAGGAATACTAAGGCTTTTTCTGATGCTACAACTAGAGAGCCACCCAAGAGTTAAACATTTTAGCAAGTTGTTAGGGTGGGAGTGACCTGATAAGAAAGTTATGGCTGCTAATGCCCTGACAGGTCATGAAATGAAAGCAGCTTGTAAAAAAGAAATATAATCTCATACTAACAACTGCAAGTTTTTTAAGTATAATGTAACAAGGATGTTTGGCCAAAATAGACTAAAAAACGCCATGTAATGATCTGATTGGTTAAGATCAGTGTATAATTGCTAACTCCTGATATCATAGAATTGAGTGCCAATGCTGATATTTACTGGATATCTTGCTCTTTTTGACTATTCTATGCATCCAATAAAGATAAGAACTATCTTTTAATTAAGCATCCCCTGTATTGTTCTCCCTAACATTTGTAAACCCAAAAACACTTCTACTTCTCTTCTCTTTTTTATTATTCATCAATATTGCTATAAATTTAGTTTGTACATCATGTTCTAGTTATTACACCAAGCCTTAAAGCACAAATATCTTTAGCATCACATTCATTGGCAGTGGCATTTACAAGATTCTTTGTTGCTGCTAAAATTTTTCCCCTGGTCTTTTTCCAGGTTCCCGTATTGGTTGATGGTTTAGAACAAGGGTGGGCAAACTTTTCTCAGTCAGTGGCCACAATATAAAATTTGAAAGAGAGGCCAGGCTGATAGGAGAGTGGGTGGGGTTATGCCATCATGACACCACTGAACGTGATGTCATAATAGTATAACCCCACCCAGTCTCCCATCGCAGATCTGAGCCTGTGATGGAAGAGTGGGTGGGTTGTGTGCAGGGACACAGCCTGCCCACCTCCATGACCTGGGATACCAACAGGGGATGTGTTCTGCGGATCTGGCAAGTGCGCCCCCCCCAGGGGGTCCTTCTACTGACCCTGCTCCAGGTGGCACCAGCCATAGCCGCCGAACACCCCAAAGGCCAGAGAAACAACCGTATTGGGCCTTTTACGGCCCGCGGGCCATAGTTTACCAATGCCTGGTTTAGAGTAATGTAATTCTTACATGCATAGGCATGATGGCTAACTCATTTCTCAGTTATTTTCTAGATCAGCATTTCTCAACCAGGGTTCTTCCAGACGTTGCTGGGGGTCCCTTGAGCAGTAGGCAGTTTGTACATCTCAGGTCAGTATAAGTGAGACTAATGATCTTTTTGGCTATCTGTAAGATGACATTCTTCCTAATGACCAGCAATGTAGGAGGAATTATTCCTCCTGACCACCACACCAAATTACTTTTAGCTGTGGATATAGTAATTATAGGAGGGGTTCCCTGAAGACCCGAACGTTAAGTCAAGGTTTCCCCCATGTTATAAAGGTTGAGAAAGACCTGCTTTCATGTCAATAAATAAAGGGATGAATTGAACCTTTAAATAGACATAAATGTGTTGTTCTTTTTAGCAAAGCATTGGAATTGTTGTGTTTTAAAATAGTGATCAGTTGACATGATCATTATTTATGTGTCCACCAATTCACTACTATTTAAGGATTCACAGGTATCACCACCTTTTTTTAATCTCCATTGTACAGATTGCAAGATGTCATAAGCTGCTTTGATTGTGGTGAACAACCACCCCTGCCCATAGACCACATTGCAGATCATTGGCGTTTGTTTAAATGGCTACTTTTTGATGCAATTAACACTTTTTAAAAATATAATGTGTTACCATAATAGAAGGCAATGGGCCTTGCTCTGCCTTCCACGCCAATCACAACCATACAAAATCTCATCAACGTTTTCCTAACCTGGCCTGATAAAATTGTCAAAAAGATTATTATTTTTCAGCTCACCACTTCTTTTTAAATAAGCTCAATAATCTCTTCCTTTAGTTCCACTTTCAACCATGTATGACAGAACCTAGACACCCATTGACATTTACTGGAATCTGCAAGTGGTGGTATAATGAAATGTACAAACGAGCATCAAATTCCAGCTGAAATAGTGGCAATTAAGAAATTAACTTGCCGAGTTCTGCAATCAAGCAAAATTATGGCTTAATACTACAGTTTACTTAGTGATATATGCTGAAAACACGATGTCATTAAACATATTTACCTTTTGTTGGTGTATTCTCCATTCAGCTACTCTTGAAATGCTCTGTGTTTGAATACATTGCACAAAATATATTGCTGATGTAAACTCCACTACATCTATATGGCTGACAGCACAACTTTGACAGAGATGAAAAAAGAGTTTTTTCCTTGTGCTGACATATTGAAGAGGACCAGTTACTATTTTGTCTACATTTTCTCTGCAGATGAGTTTTTACACCATTTGTGCCATACAGGGCTGTTTATGACCAATTTGTTGCCCTGAGCAAAACCCCAGTGGTGCTTCCCATGCTTTCCCCAGAGTCATCTGCCTATCTGCCTCAACTGGCATGTTGTGCTAGATAGAAGCCATTTCCATCATTGGATCCCCTGTACCCTTTTAAACTTTTGCGCACCTCATTCAACTCTACAATTCATTTGTACCCACTTCCACCAGCGCATTACCTTCCACTTCTGCAGCCCACCTCTAAACCTCATTCAACCTCAGCATCCAGTTTTTGCACCACCTTCCTCCTTTTGCAACTTACCACTCCACTTTCTGGACACCTGAATCTCTTTCTGCGACTGGTGGCTTGCTAGCACCCCAGTAAACTACTTGCACCCTCTCTCAGGTAACACCCCTCACAATGTGTCCACCTCTCCCCTTCCCTGGTGTCCTGTAGGTATCCAGGTTCAGATTGTGTTCCCAGGCTGCTTGTTTTAGCTTTCTTGGCCTCTCCTGCTCCCAGGACCCCTCTTTATGCTCCAAGCACCAAGTGCAAGGTTAATTGCCTCTCTTCCAGCAGTGCCTTCTATAAACTATCTACATTATTAGGGTTAGGGCTACAAAGGTGTATTTAAAAATACATTATGTGGGCAGACACATTTGCATATTGGGTCTGATTTATGAAAGTTCTCAAAATCATTGGAGAACCTGGGTGATGCAGCAAACCTGAAATGGACCTGGTCTAGGATTGAAAACATTTGCCACCTAATAGCAAATGGTTTTTAATAAATCCATTCCAGGTTTGCTAAATGATGATCCAGGTTCTCCCATTATAGTTTATTTTCTCCTGTCTTGAAGAGCTTCAATAAATTAGACCCAGAGTATACACAAAAATCTGCTATTTAAAGGTGGACCTGTCTAGGGTCATGTTCACACTGATAGTTATTTTCCGGTGTTCTCCAACCTCTCATGTCAGAAAGCTGATTGTCCAATACATAGGAGGTTGAATAACTGTATGAAAAGAGTTATTTGTGTGGTTATTGGCACATAGATTGAGATGGCAACCAGCCATCTCAAACTATTGACAATAGAGAAATATACCCATATCGCATACAGGGCAGATATCTGTGCAAGCTGACATCTGTATTGAATGCATCACTCTCCATTCCATTCCTATTCTTAATACTCTTCCTTCTCCCTCCCACTCCTTCCCTTCCATCTCTTCCCCCTCTCTTTCCTTCTCTCTGTTCTGTCCTCTCCCCCTACTTCCTCCCTTTCTTTCACTCTATCCCCCCTTACTCTCTCTCCCTTATCTCTCTCTCCCTTATCCCTCCTTCTCTGTACCCCTGTCTTCTCCTTTTCATCCCTTTCTCTTTTACCCCTTTCCCATTCTCTCCTCTTTTTTCCCCCTATCTCCTTTTCTCTATCCCCAGCTCCCACCATCTCTCTCTCTTATTTCCTTCCCATCCTTGCTCTCACCCCCCATCATCACTCCTTGCCCTCTATCTCTTCTCATGTGCTCTATCGGCCTTCCCCCTCTCTTCCCTTTCTTTCTTTCCTTTTTACTCTCTTTTGTTCTTGTGAAATAGCTTTCATGGTGTGTTTTGTGCAAATGTTTGGGGGGAGTGAAGGGCATCACAAGCTAGCTGGCCCAGGGGAGCAAGAAGTATACATTCAGCTCTGACTGAGTCACCCTCTTTCCGTTTGGCAAAAACAATGTATCAGAGCCTTTATAGTAGGCTCAAGTAGTAAGTTAAAGAAAGCCCAATTTCAGGACAGGTTTTTGTTTCTGTTAGATCCAGAACAGCAGAAAGAAAGAACACTGAGGGAGTAGACTGAGGTTATTTTTGGACAACGGGTTGGCTTTAAAGCATTAGAGTCAAAAGCTCAAACAAAGCAAAGCAATCCTTCTTGAAATGCTAGAGAACTGATATTCCTCACTGGTCTATTGAAAAGACTAACTTTGAGAACGTGTCATAATCTCTTCCTTTTAATTAATTTCCAAGGAGAACATCAAATTATATTTGCAGAAGGAATAAAAGGATAATGTTCCTCTTCTCCCTGCAGTACACCTCTTGTAGCTTCTACAAATGTTCTTTATACCAATATTAAAAAAAAAAAATACTTGATAGGACCAAAGCCTGGGAACCGCAGCAAAAATGACAGTTTTACCATGTAACTATGATCTGGGAAGTCCTTATAAATATTCATGCAATATCATAAGGTCACCTTCCCTTCGAGATTTACAATATAGCTGTGCACATCAGTGTTTAGATTTGTATATTGCATAGAGAAGGTCTCCATCATTCAGCACCATGTTAAGTGACAGGTATTCCAATTTATGCACCTGTGTTGACTTTTAAGGGACCACAGGGATTAATTCCGTTACCTTGGGGTCTGGATGATTGGATTTTGCCAGTACATGTAGACCAGGCCATTGCAGTCATGACAGACAACATATGTTGTACTTTTTGTTCAATTGGTTATGTGATATTTGATGTCTTTTTTACCATTGAGTTTTTTTACCTTCCCATTAAACTGAAAGTTATTGGACATAATGGGCATAATGACGTAAGGATTTATGCTGACCATATTGCAAATTAGGTTTTGCAGTACCCAACTTTGAAAGTTGTTACTGTGTTTAAATATCACTGGTATTAGTATATTACTGTATATACTCGACTGAATAGACTGAATATATATATGAACTGGAATATATAAACCAAGGTACTTATTTTTACCTGAAAATACAGAAAAATGCCTTGACTTGATAATAAACATGGAGCAAAATGAATCCAGCACTGCTAACATTCAAAATAGTATTCAGTAGAAATGGCAATAAAATTAAAATGTGAATTAATATGTCAATGTGTTTTTTAAAACATTTATTTCAAAGGGGGACAAATTAAAATGTCAGTCTTTATACAGGTTAAAGTATTTTGTACTCTAAAGTTGGTTATGATGGGCCACCATGATCTTTTATGCATAATTGTTGGCCACATTTAGATGACATTTTGTCTTTATGTAATGTAACAAAATGTGTAACAAATGCATATCACAAGAGTTTGTTACACAGTTTACATAAAGACTCAGCACCATCTACTGGTGTGACCCATATATAAATCAAGATTACTTTTCTAATAGCATTTTGAGGGTGAAAACTTGCTTAATACTTGAATACTTCTTTATGGTATTAGAATACTTCAGGTCTTAATAAAACATATATATAAAGATGGATATGAGTGTCTTTAATATGACAAGGATTTTTTTAAATGAAAAATGTACGTTCTAAGAAAGTATGCCAAAAAAGTTAATACAGGCATGCCTTTCAGCAACATTTCTTATTTTTTTAGGCTGATCAAAAAAGGGGTAATGACTGATGGGACTTATTTCCTTACATAGATACCTAAAAGTGTGCTGGTCAAACAGGAGGGTGAACTATGTACTAGAGATGAATTTTGTAAGAATAATTTTGGTATGATTAAGGTTGTCCAAATGAACACCTTAATTAAATCCCTGGGGAATAAAAGTCATATTTCACTAGAATTAACCTCATTTGAATTATTATTTATTAGGAAATCTATGCCGGCAAAAATAACATCTGTTCTTTAAGTTTTAATCAATATAAGTACTACTGTTCAGAAACCCTTATACTGCAGTTCCTGGGGAACAGAGATGCTGGAAATAATTGCAGTAGAGCTTTGGGAGAAGAATTTTTTCTACTATAAAGAGATTTACGTTTTTGAATCACATTTTCTGTCATTTTAAACATTTGATGAGATGGCATATGATGCCTCAAAAACAAAATCTTATTTCCCTTAGGATCACGCTAGGCTGGTACTATGAGGGGAGAGGGGGGTCCACTTAAAAGGATGGTGAGATTGCATGTATTCTCAATTTTTTTTACCCATGCTATGATTTCAGTACATTTTGCTGATGTCTGTACAGAACTGCTCATTGGATTTTCTGCATATCAGACTACACAAGAATCTTGAATTCACTAATTTTTCATTCTACTGCATATCAGCATCCTGTGCTTTCTGCTCTATGAAGAGTCAGGTAATTCAGGAATTCAAGAATTATGATTTATGGACTGTATGAGTCTCTGCAGCCTGGACACAAGCTTAGATTGCCTGCAATCAAAAATTCACAATTCATCATTTGGCCTGTTTTGCAAATCAATTTGCTCATGATTAATGTGCACTGAGGACGCAACGTAATCCGTCTCACTTAAAGCGAGATGTTCTTAATGTGACAGCTTTAACTATCTCCTATATATGATTTATATATATATATATGTATATATATAGCAAAAATCTAATTGACGTCACAAAAGAGATATGCTTATAACACTCCAGGAAAAAAGTGTAGATATGATAATGATGGGTGAATATGTTTGGGTTTTAAAAAGGTACTGGAAGCATGGTGCTGGGTTACAGAGCAAACAGCATTCCAATTGGCTAGCCTTTTCGGACCGACAGACCACTAAATATACCTGCACCGTACCGTGCATGCCGGGTGTCATTCACAACTTCCCCTTTAGTGACCTCATTATGCCAGTACCTGCCCACTCTCCCATTGCAGGCTCAGATACACAACCTGCCCACATCCCCAAGCCTGCAATCCACACGGGGACATGGTCCACAGCTTTCGCTGGTGTTCCCTCCCAGTGGGTCCTTCTTCCACAGCCGCAGACCACTAAAATTTTCTCACCCATTGGCAACCACTGTTATAAAGGCTCTCTGAACACCTGAAAGTTATTTTAAGGGTTCCCCCATGTTTTCTTCTATTAGGCCACACTGCGTTTTGGATAGGGTGCACAACAACTTAACTTCAAAAGTAACTTAAAAAATAAAACAACAGCAGCTTTGTTGTAGCAGTTTCAATTGCAGTATGTCCTGGCGGCTGGCACAATCTCTTCTCCTGGCAGTTTGATAAGTAGACGGGCAGCATGGCCTAGTATGACTGTCAGATACCATTACAGAATGCCACAGGCATTTTTTCTCAGAGTGAAGAAGGGAAAAAAAATATTAGCGAGCATTAGTGTTTGTGGGAAAGTAGAGAAAAGAAGTCAAGCTGGCAGAATGCTGTGTTTGCAGTTTGACAAATGCACTGGCAGCATAGCCTCATATTGCACAAAATGCCAGTGGTGTTTTTTTTTCTCAGAGTTAAAAAAGGTCAACAGTTAGTAACATGTGCCAGCTTTTTGCATGTAAACACCAGGATAAGCAGGCTGAGAAATTCTCTTTGTTTGCAAATTGGCAAATGCAATGGCACTGAAGGGATTACTGTGAGCCTTGGTGATACACAAAAGGTTTGGCAAAATATAAATAGCATTGAGAGAATGCAAAGGCAATCACTATTTGGCCAACTTAATGAGGACATACCCCTCCTGAGTTCAAGTGATTCCAGGGAATGGTAGTTACATTTTAGACAATTTCAACCTTATGGTCACAGTTTGGTGACTACCTTTGTCTAATCCAGCATGATAAAGACGTGGGCCCTGAATTACTAAAGCTTTCCAAGGATGGAGAGAATACACTTGCTTCACTGAAGCTGGGTGACTCTGGAAATCTGGAAGGGATTTCTTAAAATAATTTACTATTTACTAGCAAATGTTTTGAATCCTGGACTAGATTCATTCCAGGTTCACTGATCAAAGTGTATTCTCTCCAGCCTTGGAGAGCTTCAATAAATCAGGGCCTCGGTGTCACCAGTTTGGTGTTGTGTTCTGCCTGGTGTCCTGTGCAGAGCCCCGGTCTTAACTCTACTGGACACCTTTGGGATGAATTTGGATTATTGTGAGCCAGTTGTTCTCATCCAACATTAGTACTTGACCTCAAAAATGGCCCTTTGACACTTTGGGGCATAAAATCCCATTTTCACATCAGAAAACGTCTGGGAAGCCTTCCTAGAAGAGTGGAGGCTGACATACTCATAAAGAGCATAAAACCAATACCATAATATTGGTTTCAGAATGGGTTGTACAACAAGTTCATACAGGTCTAATGAGCAGATGTCCTCAAACATCTAGCCATATAGCAAATTCAAATGCAGAAACATTATTTCCTAGGACTAGTTCCTACCTAACATCTCCTATAGATAGTCTCCACCTAACATCATCTTCTGGGACTAGTCCCTACCTAACATATTCTCCTAAGGATAGTTTTCCCCATACCATCATCTCTTAGGGCTAGTACTAATCTAACATCATTTCCTAAGGGTAGTCTCTACCTAACAAAATTTTCCTAGGACTAACAGCCACCTAACATTATCTCCTAGGGCTGGCCCCTACCAACAATTAGTCTCCACCTAATATAATCTTATTACGCTAGCTCTGTCTAAACATGATCTACTAGGGCTAGTTCTTACTTATCATTTCCTAGGGCTAGTCCCTACCTATCCTTATCTCCTAGGGTTTATCTATACTAAAAATGATCTCCCAGGGCTAGTGCCCATGTAACATTATCTTCGACGGCTAGTTCCAACATAACATTATCTCCGAGGGCTAGACCAAACCTAATATCACCTCCTAAGGCTAGTCCTGATCTAACATCATCTTTTAACACTAGTCCCTTCCTAACATCATCTCCTGGGGCTAGTCCCAACCTAACATTATTTCCAAGGGCTAGTCCCAACCTAACATCATCTCCTAGGGCTAGTGGCAACCCAACATCATCTCCTGGGGCTAGTCCGAAGCTAACATTATTTCCTAGGACTAGTTCCTACCTAACATCTCCTATTGATAGTCTCCACCTAACATCATCGTCTAGGACTAGTCCCTGCCTAACATATTCTTCTAAGTATAGTCTCCACCTAACATCATCTCCTAGGGCTAATCACAATCTAACAACATTTCCTAAGGGTAGTCTCTACCTACCATAATTTCCTAGGGCTAATCCCCACCTAACATTATTTCATGGGGCTGGCCCCTACCAAATATTATCTACTAATTTTAGTAGCTAAAGTACCTAATGACATCTCTAATCATGGCTAGTTGTGACCAAACATCATCTACTAGGGCTAGTCCTTACTTATCATTTTTTAGGGCTATTCCCTACCTATCATTATTTCCTAAGCTTACTCTCTACCAAATATCATCTCTTAGAGCTAGTACCAACCATATAATCTTCTAGGGCTAGTATATACCCAACATTACCTCCCAGGGTTAGTCTCGACCTAACATATTCTCCTGGGGATAATTTCTACCTAACATCATCTCTCACCCAATATCACACTCTCATCAGTCTATGAAATAGCTGTTCGCATCTAAAGAGTTTTTTTTATTGAATGACCCATTTAGGCCAGCCCTGCTGATTGACTGCTACGGAGTTTAGTGGTTCCTTGTCATAGAAATACTAACAATGGAATGACACAGCAATGACAAGAAAATGACACATGACCATATTTCATGACACTGAGGATCACTAATATTACACAACATCAAACATCAATTTAGTCTGACCTACCTCAAAATCTGACAAATAAAGTTTACTTCCCACTATAATCACACATTTGAGACAAAGATTGTCCAGAGGAAAGAAACCCTTTCACTTTTCCAAGTGGTGTTTTAGAGATAAACCCCTCTGACTCCCATAATAAAGCAGATCTAAACACCAGTAAAATTGAATAAAGGGTTTAACCATGTTATTGTCATTCATAAAGGTCATTTTTACATTTTTAAATTTGTATCTATTTATAACCTTTATTGTTATAATTTCTGGTGCTTTGACAGCAAAGATTCATGTTTAGGTTTAGCAAATGTGCTCATGAATTGGCACCATAGGTTGGTGTTATTCATTGGATACCATTAACTATAGGGATGGTATTTACTTATTTTTCAAGTTATAGTTTAATCTTTACTATTTACCTGTAACCATGCACTTTCTAAAGTAATGATGCATCAGTGCTGAGCAACTAAGGCAGCACTTGCAACCTTTTAGTACAAATGTTATATCATTGTGATGACCTTATAGTGGGATTCTGCTTCTTCAATGCCAATTCATCAAACTGGGACCTGGGTAGAGCTGTGGCTACAATGGAGATCTCACACAAGGATCACATCAAAGAGTCTGGAATGCAAGTCTGGCTTCTGAGAGGTAAAGTTTTCAAAAGTAAAATGGTTCTCAATATAACCATCATTTATGTGGACCCCTCTATATTATTGGGTTCTGCTCTTTCAGTCACAATCTTTAGGCACATAGAATAAAACATTTAGATGTACAATCTCCATGAACAAACACTGACCGTAAAATCGATTGTGCACCTTAAAATCGTTTAATGAATTGGGACGCTGGCCAGGTCTTCTCTTCCAACATCAGTATTTAAACAAACAAAAGTTAATTTTGCCTAATGGGCTCAGTTACCATTTTAAAACCTTGTGGAAAAATCCTCCAAATAAATGGAGGATGATATGGACTCAAAGGCAGCTCCATAAAGATATGATTTAATTAATCTAGCGTGAATGAACTTTAAAAGGGTACTAATTCTGAAAGAAGGAACAGTAGAAGCAAAGTCTAGTCACCACAACTTTTTGTGGCATATATTTTTTCCCCATCACTAACTAACAATGCCTTGGTCTGCACGATGTTTTTGGGTGGAAGCTGTTATATTGGTAGAGGCAAGGTTTTGCTTTATTGTATTAGAGTCTCCAGCACAATAATGATACCACTAAATCTTTTTTCAAGAACTGACAGTCAGAGACAGCAGTGCCTTGGATCTCACATTGCACACTCACATACCAGGAGATGAATTGCCATTACTGGATGGAACTGATGACAAAAGCATTTTTTCACTGTCCTGTTTAGGTATAATCAACATTTCCAAAATGTTCCATATAACATAGAAAATATTGTTATTTTGAGTTCCACTTTAGTGGTCTTTCCAAAGTCCTTATCCTAACCCTACTGAATATTACTGAGATAAACTGGAATGCTGATTGTAAAGACCTGACCTCACAAATGCACTTTTTGGCACAAACTCTTGTAGACAAAAGAGAGACCAAAAATTGCATAAATGTAATAAAAACAAATGTCGCTCCATGGCATTGTATATGTTTTTGGATTTAGATGTCCAAAACAGTGCATGTAGGTGTGCACAGGTGCCTAGAATCTTTGGTCCCTTATTAATATATATTTTTATAATGTATTTATTTCATTTATACACAATTTCAACTTTCCACCTAATCTACAGTCAAAAAATGTTAAATATAATTATCGATAAACTAAATGTCAATATTTTCTGAAAATAACCAGTCATTAGGCTAATTTTTTCAAATACTATGATCTACATATATTGAATATTTCTATGTTGCAAAAGGATTGCTGTATGTAGGGTTTATACACACTGAATCCCTTTTTAAAGGTCAGACACATTCTGGTTAGCAGCACAGTGAATCTTAAAATGTCATTAATGATTAGCAATCAAGACTTGACTCAAACTGTCCCAATTCAAGCGCTTAAGGGCTGACATATGGACATTTTTCAAGATTTGTTCATCTCTATCCATAGATTTTAATAGAAAGAGATAAGCAACTGAATAATAAATGAATGGAGTTTTACCTATGCTTGTTTAGAGCCTTTCTCTTACTTACTTACTTACTTCTCTTACTTCTTACTTACTTACTCATCTCTAAATTCTACCTTTTCAATTCCCACTCCCATAGCAATGAAATATCATACCCAAGCTGATCCTCAAAGGATTTCCACAGCAATCCAAGGCTAAGCCTTGCTTGTACCACTTACCATTATGCATACTAGACTGCAACTTGAATCTCATTCTGCACGGATAGCTGTAAACATCATGCTAATACACAATACAGCAATACCCAAATAAGTTTTAGTAAATATGTTATATAAACTGTAAAAAAGAATGTTGATGTACATTCCAATTTAGATTTTTGTTAGATTAGTGTTTCCTAGATTACAGTATTGAAATGCTTTAGAAATAAAATGGGCAAATGAACTGGCAAACAAATGAGTGGCAAATATGATCCCATTTTTTGCAAAAAAATCTGCAAAAATCCATGTTTTGGAAATTTAACAAGGTTTTCCAAAGCCCCTACAAATCGTATTGTCAATAAAACTGCTGGGGTGACCTGTTCTGATGGAACATGTCATCAGTGAAAAAATGTAGATCTAAGGGAAAAAAGTATGTGGACAAAAAATTCTTGCGACATATTCCAACAGGCCATCCACAAACAATACAATAATGGGCCTGATTTATTAAAGTTCTCCAAGACTGGAGATGATAAACAATCTTGGGAGAACATGGGTAATCCAGGAAACTTGGAAAGGATTTGGTCCAAGATTGAAAATATTTGCCAAATTATAGAAAATGATTTTAGGAAGGATATTAGAAATTCCATTACAGGTTTGTTTGAGCACCCAGATTTTCCATGATAGTCTGGCTTCTCCATGACGTTTTTCCACTCTCAGAAACAGGACTTCCATGGAGAAATCAACTTTAACACTATCCCAGACCTAAAAAACTGGCCCAGAAATACATTAAAAATGAATCAAATACTTTTGTACTTGGGCCCCCTAATTTATTATGATATTAAAGTTAGAAAATTAGTGTGAAATATTTTTATTGGATTTATTTTGGATAGAATAAAGGTGGATTAGATACCTTGTCTGTTTTTCATTGTTCAAAAGACATGTAAGACTTCAGGTATCCTTCAAAGTTGTAAAGGCTACATCATAACTAATGGCACTCCAATTGCCCTGGTTAGGGAGGTCTTCTGAAATAGGGTTCCTTTAGTTGAAATATAGACCAAGAAAAGGAGAGCCAGAAGGGAGTCTAAAGTAACCTTAGTAGCTCATTTTTTGACCATATGGTACAGCTGACTCATTTCAGGTGTCAACCAACATTCTTTTTTATCAGAGCTTTAATCTTTATAAAGACCTGACAACGTTACAAGTTGGATCTCAGATAAACTTTCCACATTTTCTCATAGGAGAGCATAATTTGATGCCTGACTAGAACTTTTTTAGATAGATGTTAGGTTTTTATTGATGTCTGTGCTGGAAATAGTCATACTCTCTGCTTTGGTGAACATGGGTGATTCTAAATTGCCACCAGACCGACATTTTGGGGGAAATACTTCCATACATCTGTTTTTGTGACAACTGTCTAACTCAATGTTTCCTAACCATGGTTCCCCCACAGGTTGCCAGGGGTTCCTTGAGCAAATTGTGCCTCTTAGTTTAATTGATACCAGTGATCTGTTTTTTTTTTAAGGATGATATTCTTCCCAATGGCCAGCAATTTAAGAGACATTTTTCCCACTGACCAGCACACCAATGTACTGTAATTTATGAATATAGTAATCATAGAGGGGGTTCCCTGAGAACCTGAATGTTATTTCAAGGGTTCCCCCATGATAAAAAGGTTGAGAAACACTGATCTAACTGCTGAACTCTTAGGAGAGTTTTCCTATCACTGAAGTAAATTTAATGCCACAAATGGGACACAGATATAAACAAATAGTCAGTAGTTTTAACCTTTCCATTCATATAATGCACCAGGTTGGAGTTTTGATATCTGGTGGCCAACCTGCATTGTGGGAGCCAAACACAGTTTGTAAAGCAGCCTTGGATCCTGCATCTTTAGACCCAGGTGGCTTTCAAAAGTGGAAGCATTAATTTAGCAGAGTACTGTAAGTTTGGTACTTTCCAGTGGTCTCATGAACATATCCCTAGTTTCTGCCTTGCAAAGCAAGAATCAAATCTCCAACCACCCCTGTATCATAGTCTTCAGTCTATACAAGTCTTCTGTAGCATTTCATTAATTGAATATTTCTACGACCACCCCTGTATCTACAACCACCCCTGTATCATAGTCTTCAGTCTATACAAGTCTTCTGTAGTATTTCATTAATTGAATATTTCATGTGGCCCTTTGGAGATGTCAGGGGCTGCACCTGAGACCCCCTATCCCATGTAAGTTGACAAACATTGGTTCAGTCATTGGAACTTTTTGTCTTAAATGACTCTCTATAAACCAATGAATCATGGCCACCAAGTTTAAACTGTTGTAATAAGGTATTTCTTGATTATAAATAAGGAGGATGTCTGAGTTCCAAAAAACCTGTTTTTACAGCAAACTGTAGATGTTCACCACCTGCCATATTTGCAAACAAATGTAAATGTCAGCAAGTGGCAAACATCAAAATAGTTGTTGTGGTAATAACTGGCATTCAGCCTGTTGTTTACAATTCCACATGCTTTTTGAATGATGGGTGGTGAAGGTGGTGATGCTCTCTACAAACACCAGCCAAATAAGTATGCTGCTGTTATTGACTCTGGGACAACTGCAAGTGTATGTATTGGGTGGTATTTCCATGGATTCTGTATGACTTCTACCAACCACCAGCCACTATATGCGGATGCCAGCCAACAATTGGGCTGATTGCTGATTGATGTGCAAATCAGGCAGCTTTCTGGCTATTTACTATAGCTCCCTGACTGAACAACTGTCCACATAGGTTTGCCAATATTGGGTTCATTACCTTGTATTATTTTTACCAAACCTGTAGATGACCAAACATAAGTGAGAGTTTGCCCAATTAGTAGTAATAAATAATGGTGTACCTTTGTATGAAAACAGATAATAATCATGTAAACTTGTTAGTCAATATGTACTGTGTGTATCCAGGACAAGGTAGTCTAATTTAGTATCTAGAGGTAGTTGGTCACATTCAGCTGGACCTCCATTGTAATTTTAAAGATGTTTGACTGCTCAACAAAATATCTTCATTAAATCTGAAGCTCCTTGAATAAAACACAAAGGGTCTGGAACACAAAGGGTCCAGTTATTAAAGCTTCAAAGACTGAAGAAGACAGACTAATCTGGGAAAACATTGTTAATCCAGCAAACTTGGAATGGATTTTGTCCATAATTCAAAACTTTCCCCAACTACTAGCAAATGACTTTTAATACATCTTTCCCACGTTTATTAGATGACCCATGTTCCCACATGATAGTCTATCTTCTTCAATCTTGAAGAGCTTCAATAAATCTGTCCCAAAACATCTACAACTTTACCAAACAGGTCTTAAAAAAACTGACTATTTAGTGACTAATTCTAACCAGTGACTAATACTAATTAGTCATTAGTTAGTTCTTATACTTCTATTGTGGACCTGGCTGTTTAAATTCTGTATCATTACCCAAAAACTTTTTAAGTACATGGATTCATCTCTTTAAAAAAAAATCCCTAAATAAAAGTAAATGCATTTAAACTGTATTTGCATCTTGTCAAGTTTTATAGTGTATGTAAATCTTTTTTTTTTCCACATTTCTGAGCCCTTTTATCCAAATGAAACACCCCCGGCCACCATTCCATTTGATATCCCATGCATAGTTCAATTTCAGCTTGGTGTGTGTCAATAGGTTTTTTTTTTTATAACCGAGGAGGAACATGCTGGCATCTGCAGGATCAGTAGCTTGTCATCCTCCTTTTTGGTTTCTAATTACCATCATTATCATTTTATATTACACTTTACACATTGTATTATACAGAAGAAAGAAAGAAGAAAAAAAAGATTCTCTCCCTTATAGGGGGGCAAATGTTTCTTTCAATTATTCTTATGGCAGTTGACTCCCTTTTCTGCTGGTATTTTCAAGGCTCATGCAGGAGGTCACTTAATTTCTGAAGCATTTCTCCTCAGTCCTTATTGCCGCATTGTGAACACGGCGGTGTGCTTCTCTCATGTCTTCCCCCTCCTAGGGCAGTGATTGTCTGACTGGGTGAACCTTCTTCATGAACAACAGATATGGGGTCGGCAGACTTTTTTCAAGGCTTGGTCAGTGGACCCAACTGATGGATATCTGCCGTGACGATTGGCTGGAGGAGTGCTTTGTAGAATTAAAGATGTCCTTAAGCGGAATAAGTCTAAGATAAATAAAGGACGACAAAGACACACAATGCATAACACTTATGTAGCGAAAAGGCTTGTGCATTTTGTAAACGTCTATAATACCGTGGGTACTGTGCCTCTCCTTTTAGAACAGCAGTACGTATTTGGCAGCACCTGAAAATGAGCATGCTTACACAGAGTATGGCTACATACTTCCATTTTCTTTAAAGTTGCTCTGGGTGCACCATTGTCTGCAATAATAAAGCTAAACTCCAGGCAAACTGCAAAATACACAACTGAAATTCATGCAAGGGAGCTGTTCTACGTGCCGGGTCATCTGCGTTTCTGCCCACTCAGATCTGGGATTGACCGGTGACTTGGCTTTTTCTAAAAGCATTTAAGCCACATGGCTTGGTCACCTCCCCAACCCCTGCCTGGTATTAGACAGTGAAGGGGCAGCAACAAATGGATAAAGTCCCTCTATTATCCAATCCAATTGCCTCATTCTTTCTCCCAATTTACTGTACAGGTGATTACTAATGGTTATCATCTATCCAAATTTAGTTATTTACACTTGTTGCATGTATAAAAAAAATTTAATGGTTACTTCTAAATACACAAATCAACTTACAATTTTTTTGTGTACACTTTTCTGGAGTTCAGCTTTAATTATTACACAGGATGGTATATCTGCTTCACTTAAATGTATTTAAAATCCTTTACAAAAAAAAAAGTCTTTTTGAGGTTTTAGTGATATCTAAAAACATTCTTTGAATATTATTAATTTGAAAATAGCTTGTGAAATTACGTTTTTGTGAAGTTTTCCTTTAATGCCCCCACTCAATGCGTTCCACACTTACCCTCAAACTCTTATTGAGCTGAAGCTGGACTGCATGCACTGCAGCCTGATTCAATCCTACTTGAAGGGAAAAACTGGAGCACTACAGGCCAAAATTGGGCTCAAAATACTTCTACTTGTTTGCTTCAGTCCACCGAAACTAGTCAACGTGTTGTGAGGGCTCAAAGCTGAAATTTCCATTCGAATAGTGATGTATTTGTTGCAGAAAACTAACTGAAATGTTAAGAGAATGCCAAAAAAGTGATATTTGCTAATAGGCTCACTCCTTAGCGGGTGGTTTTAGCAAATTTGGCATGTGGAGCTCATATTTTGCCCTTCAAATATCTAATTTTCTCAAGATGGCCTTCTAAGCAGTGCCTGACCTGGTGCAACTAAACTTTCATTGAGGACCCAGTGCCATCCCCCTAATCCTTATGTTGATTCCTGCACTGGGTCCTCCTTTGGATGGCTACATACTCCACGAATGCAGACTTGCCAAATGAGTGAATAGGGTGAGCACTATGCATGCACAGAAGGTGCAATAACCATCTAAAAAAAGCTGGGCAGCAATAGGCAGGGTCTCAGAGTGAGTATCTTTAAATTACTTTAAAGGGGTGGGCAATGTTAAAGAGGGGGGAAACTTCAAGAGTGATACCGTAATATAATTAATTCCATCAAATGGTTATACTTGAGCATATCTGATAAAAAATTGAGACGATGCTAGCTATTTAAGGGATGGGCATTCTGCTGCAATATGAATAGCTGGGGGCTGAATAAGAGGATTTAAAAATATATATATATTCTGCCAGGTTCTGATTTTTGGCATACTACATTATTATTATTATTATTATTATTATTAATATTATTATTAATATATTAATAATAAAAACATATTTTGCTGTAACTCAAGGGAAATTATTTCTATTGGCATAGCTGAAGTGAATAAAAATAAAGATGCAATTTAAAAGTGCACATGTGCCCTGACTATGAACTTGAAATAAATTACATATTCTTAACAAGCAGTAAAAGATCATTTTATATCTGCTTGCACTGTATAGTAGTTCATTCTCAACCATCTGAAAGTGAACCTGTACTGACAAAGTATGTAAGCTGTCATTGCTCTCCTAGTTGTAAAAAAGTTTAGCTTGCCTGGTTGGAGTTCCAATCCTCTGCTTTATTACTTCCTGAATCAATGACCCAGAATAACTATGTATCCCAAACGTTCAGATAATTGGGACACAAACTGCTCACTTGAAACTACCTGAACTAAATGATTTGCTTTATATTAATTAATTCACCATCATTTTGGCAATATCCTGCTGTATACCTATCAGAATGCAAGAGCATCGTCAAGTGATATTTGGGTTACTCAGCATTCTGTGCTATCTCATTGAAAGGGACCATATGTGACTCTCTTCTAGGTACCATAGCTTGCAGAAATTTAGGTATTCCCATTGGGCAATGATGGAACCTGATGTAAAAAGCAAACCTTACTTTTAATGCAAGGTCTGCTATATATAATGAACTTTCTTTCATCATACAGAAGGTCGCAATTCTTTAATTGTATGAGGATTAGAGAAAAATGGCACTTGGTAAAAAAAAAAAATCTTCAGTGGATTTAGTTGTAGAAAGATTGGAATAAGAATGGAAAATATATTATTCCCTCCTTAACCAACAGCTAACCTGCCCATCCATGCAACTGTCAAAATATTAATGGTTTTGATGGACAACTTTTCTAATTAAATGGAGCCCATGAACGGTAAGCATTTTTTAAGTTAGCCACATTACCTGTTTATATGTAGCTATATAAAGATCATGGGATAATAGTGTATTAGAATATAAGGAAAAGAAGATTGCATGTAAAAGTGCACCTTGTAATGTATTATATAAGTATAAACTATTATATACAGTGCAAATTATAAGGAATTATGAATTTAAAATATGTTAAAGCCCTATTGAGCCTTATCAATGGATTCCAAGTGTAATGAATGATCACACTCTTACCCTTTGTTAATTAATAAAGAAACCATGGCCATAGCAAATCTGTCCTTTGCCATTAGGTTACAGAGAATGGCCGCTGCAGTCCATGGGAAACCAGTGGCCTCTCTTCTGTGGTCAGACACACCCTCTGGGAGTAGTGTAGTGACTTACAGAGGGCGTGTCAAACTACTCCAAAGAGACGGCTATTCCTTAAAGACAGCAAGATTCATCCTCTGCATCATGACAGCAGGAAACAGCTTTTCATTGGCTGTAGCTTCCTTATGAACACATAAATCTGATTAGGAGAGTTCAATTGGGCTTTAAATATGCTCAGCTGAGAAAAAATAATCCTAATAACATGGAGAGAAGCAGCAGTTTGGCTATTTGAAAATGAATATTATATGTGCAATGTATTTGTCTGGCATAATTCACATTTAACTGTACATATAACACTTACACTGTTTGACTTTTTTTCACTTATAAGACCATAACACGCATGAACTGCTCCATTAACAAGGGAGCTGAATATGTCAATGAGAAACACTATAATAGAATCGACCTACGGGCACTTTACAGGGGTGGAAAAAGCCCGATCAGGTCATTTTCAGAATGTCTGTGGGTCGTCTCCTACTATTTATAACACCTAAAAGGGATTTATATTTCAAATACCCTGACTTGTTCTTGTCTATAATTACTGACCCCCAATCTCCCACCCCCCAAAATAATAAAAAAATACATAAAAGGAAGTATGTAAATATACTCCATTTTATACTTTGCAGCATAATCATAATCAGGTCATAAGGTAGATTCTAAAATAATAAAAGTCCACCTAAATCCCTTCAGAGTTTTCACCTCTGAAATTCCATGGTCTTACTCAGAGGAAGGCATGGGAAGGTTAACAAAGTTTGACTGTCATGTGATCAGGTTGCTTCAGTATCTCAGTATTGTACAAGTCTAGGGCATGGTTGACTCGTATGATTTCACTATTGGTCAACTTCAATCGATGCTTCAGCATACAAGAGAAGAGGTCTAGTTGTGGTTTTCCTGGTGCCGTTGGTGGAGCTAGACGATTGATTCGCTCCCGTATGTCCAACATGAGTAACATGACCGATGACGAGGAATAAAACTGCCCTCCTTGGGAGTAAGACTGATTGACTTGTTGGACTGCACTGCGCAAGAGATCTGGGTTGAACCGTAAGCTATAGCCATACAACTGGACCTCAGAAATTTTTACGTAGAATTGTCGTTTTGTAGGATCTGACAGGTCAACTGGACCTTGGCCTGTGTCATTGCGCAGAAGAGAAGGTAGACGTGTACGACTGCGTAGGTAAATATGTACAGTTTCAAAAAACGTTTTCCAGCGGTTGCCTAGTAGGAGAGTCCAATTATAACACTGACCATTTTGAAGCCGTGTTTTCTCCCATCGTGGGTAACCGTGTTCTCCAAACGGCATGCTCCATCCTTCTGAGTGGCTCCCGCTAAATGGGTTGACATACACAAAGAAGCTTGGATCCAAAGTCGTGTTCCGAGCCTGGCAAATGCGCATGGACATTCCAATGACCATGTGGATAAATTCAACCCTATTTTTGTTACTTTTTAAGGTGAGTGACATTCTTTTCCTCCAACGTGGGTCGAAGTAGGTGTCTAACCGGATTTCGTTGCTAATAAACGTAGTGTGCACGTGGAGACGGGAGTCCATTTTTTGCAAGAGATATCGGAGCTCCTGATCTTGGAAGTCTAATTCGGTCTCCAGGCTCATGAACTGCTCACTGCGTTCCGAATCCACATTCTGGGCTTCGCATCGGCCACGGTATAACTTATAACCTTTGTTACACGAACCACAGAGGGAGATGTTTGCCATACTGCACATTGCACAGCTTTGGTTGCCTCCTATTATGCATGGAATGGGTCGCTGACAAAGACTGCTTCCACCATGGCACACACAAATGCGTTGGCTCTCTAAAAATGTGCCCCAGAATCCATTCTCATTGCAATAAAGAAGTGATTGTACTCGAGCCAGCCACTGCTGAATTGATCTGAAATGAAAGAAATAAAAATATATTACTGCACCTTTTCGAATGTTTAAATATAGCATTTAAACAGATTTGACATGTACAAATATTACGCTTGAATGCATTAAATCCTCAGAATAAAATACTAAACTTGACTAACATTTTTAACCATACAAACACAGAGCTTAGAACAACCATTAGGAAACTATTTCCTAAATTGTTTGAAAAGCACAAACAGAAATAATAGGGCTCGGCTGTGTGGACTGAAGGTAAGGTGACAGTAAGAAACTATATGTCATGGTGGGGCTATGTGCTACATGCAAATCAAAATATATTACATAGCATGAATATTGAAGGACCATATGTTCCATTTTCATCAAAATGCCCTTGTAACATGTAAAGTTTACCCTTAACAGTGTTTTTACCCTGACTACCTTCAATTGGGTATTTACTTTGCAGGACTGTTTTCTAAATCTTTTCTTGCACCAGCTGAACTTCCTAGAACTAACAATATTACCCAGTGATTTAACAGTAGGTTGGCTAGTTTTGGTTAATGATCCTTCTAGCTTGTCAGTCATTGAAGGACTATTTCTATTCGTACCTATGCTCACCTATTGTTGTCTGGGATTGCAGACGCTTTACTCCTTACTGCTTCTCCCATTGGCATGCCCTATTAGTGAACCTCTGCCTTGCCAAAAAAAAGTCTCTAAACTTTGGAGGCAGTGTTATGGCCTGAGGTGCCTTTGGGGGGCAGTGTTATGATTTGAAGTACTTGTGAGGGCAGTGTTATGGTCTGGTTACCTACAAGGCAGTGCTATGATTTGGGGTTGCTTGGTCAGATCTAATTCCACTCCAGAGACACCATCAGCAATTTCAAGGTCCCATACTGGGTAGACTTCCCGGGCCCTTCCTCCATGTTCCAGAATTACAAAAGTCAAATTCTTTTAGTTCTTTTAATTGGGGCCTGGTACAGAAGTACCCATTGTCCTCCCCCAATGGCGACCCTTTGTACTACACCTAAGCAGTGGAAACTTTACCTGCTATTTACATTCCAAACCCAACTAGTTAACAACATGCATGACAACGTGCATTAGGGCAGTGTTCCCATTGACAGGTGGTGGGCAGGGGTATTACTGCACTGACCTGGTATAGACCTCTTTCTGACCTTTCCATAGCCAACAAACGCCTATCAAGCCTAGTTGATGATATGGAACTGGTGGCAAGTGCTATAGAAATATACAGTTGACCAATTCCATTCTGCCCTTCCATATATAAAACCCAAATAGCATAATGTTCTTCAATTTCATGCAATTTATTGAAAATCCATATAAAAATGTTCCTTTAGGCAACTCTCAAAACTGTTACTCTGTACTTACCTTTCTAACATTTCTGCATGGATTTTCAAATAAATTGCATCTAATTGAGATAAGGTGTGTTACATGAATATATATATATTACTGTGTTATTCATAGGCATTGCCTGAGGGATCCAACCAACGACACTCAGCATGAAGATGCTGGATGATGATAATGTGGTCACACTGTTGCTGATAATGACGATGTTGATTGCAGTGGGCAGAAATTGCTAATAGAAGGGTAAAGGCTAGCTGAGTGACAGAAGGTGACGTTGAAACTGGCACAGAGAATGCTGACATATGTGACAACGAGAAGAATATTAAGTGCACGCACTGAAACGCGTCACCCGGATAATATTTCCAGACTTTTTCCGTCTGGATTTAATAGGATACTAAATGTTCTGCTATACATCTCCTATACATGTGTGTGTGTGAATCACTGGCAAGTAGATTTTGAGAAGCTTTTGTTTTGTGCTTTAGTATTCGGTTCATCATGCGCATTCATGTCAAATTTTGAATCTCCACACCTTCTGGCTTTGCAATAAGGATGTCAGAATGTTCATTTCTCTAAGTTGAATCTTATTCATTTTGAATTGCAGCAATCAGAGAAAAAGATCTTTCTTTATAAGTGCTTAAATACATGATTATTCGATAAAAAAGAGACTAAACTGTTTGCCATTTGCTTCAAAGCAGATAGGGATGTTTCAAAATTTACCAAGTCTTTTTTAAAATATATCTAAAACCAAATTTTAATAGAAAAAGAAAGGGTTGAAATGCAGTATTTTTTTTTTATCGGTGTCCCAATTGAGAGATTTTCCCTTTTATTCTGCAGATACAAAAAGAAAATCTCTCCAGGGTACAGTAAATCCCCTTTTTGACAGCTGTCACCGGAACAAGTGCCCACAATCAAAGAATTCCACCTCTCTCCTGATTATTTTGTTTTTCCCTCACTTTAGGTGCATGTGATAGTGGTCATCAGGTAAAAGTGCGTGAACCTCCTAAGCAGGATACAGGCTGCAAGAACCTGAACACTTATCTGAACACAATGAACATTAGGTATTATTTAATATTTATTAGATATTATTTATTGTTCTTCATTTTTTAAATCTTTTTGCATATTTGTAAACTATATATATATATATATATATATATATATATATAATTATATATATATATATTAATACAAATATAGTTTAATGAGGCGGAGTAGAGGGAAGATAACAGGTCTTGTGTTTTTCAGCCCCGATCCCCTAAAAAGATTATATTTCAATAGGAAGGGGCTCTCATCTTAGAGGTTGAGTTGAGAAAGAAGTTGAGTCCAGAAAGAGGGAATCTTAGGGTAAGATAAGTTCAACCATGATAGTGTGATATATGAGTAAGAATATTGGAATTTGATCATTTGCATCTATGAAAGACATTGATAGATGGTTTGTAACAAAGATTTAACAGATAATGCTAAATTATATTTAAGTCAACTCTTGTGGTCCATTTTTTCTAATAGATGTAGCCCTTCCCGTCACGTTACGCAAACAATGTTGCAAGTAATTTCAACCTTTAAGATTAGTTTTTATATATATATGCAAATCAGCTATATAAATGAGTCATTGAGGTTGTATAAATATCAAGGGTAGGCCTATTCTAATTCACTTTGGGGAAATCACCTTATATTCTAAATTAAATGTCCCAAAGTATTCAATAATATTGAGTCATTCTCAAATACTCCAGCCCCTAAATTTTCTCTACTCCTCAATATGCATTACCCCCACCACCACCACCGCTGCCCCACTCCATGCCTTGTCTCGTCTCTCCTTTATGTCTTATCATTTCCATATTCCTTCCATATCTCCATATATTTATTTCACCTTTATATCTCTTTTTTTTCTTCCTGGAACAAAACGTTCATTGACCTCATGTGTAATCTCCTATATTTAAAACGCTGGTGTGTCACATATGTACAAAATGGAAATTAAAGTTTCTAATTCTGGTTTATGTTATTGTCTGCTTGACTGTTATATCTCCCAAGAGCACTTTTTCTTACCTTTATATCAACAATAATTTGTACCTTTTATATTTCTTATTTACAGTTACGTTTTCTAATAAAGATTTTCAAAAAATGCAATTTGTACTGTCAATGCAACTTTCACAAAACACAAATGTTTGTTATAGTATGGGACATCGGGTTTGGTCTATCAAAGCTAGAGGAAGATAAAATACCATGGAAGGACCTGGATGAGCCAGAAATTCTGGAATGGATCTGGTCCAGGACTAAAAACCTTTGCTGCTAAGTAATGGGAAATGAGTTTGGAGAAATTAATTACAGGTTTTCTGAATCATCTAGGTTCAACAAGTATGGTCTACCTTCTTTAGTCTTGGGGAGCATTGATAAATCGGGCCCATTGTGTGAACAACCTCCATAATAATCTCTACAATTACCTCTATGACCTAAGTCCCTGTGATGAAGCACACCAGAGGGTGAGTACTACCTCTTTTAGAGGTCTGGTGGTGTAAGGCAACTTGCATCTTGCTGTGTCTTAGCCATTAACTCAATAAAGTTTTTTTTTTCATGGAAAAAACACCTGGTGGCCTACATTGCTGTATAGCATGGTTGTGTTTAACTTATGTGACGTGTTGAGAAGCCCTGGTTTCCAGGAAAAGCATCAAAACATAGTGTGATAAATTTGAACTGCAAGCCTAATGGCCAATTCACTCTATCGCTCTGAATTATACCTGATAGTTTTTGAATGGTTCCCCAATACAAATGAGCCCTCATGGCACATTGCACTGATGAGTGGTACATTGCTAAAAATGCTGAATGCACACATGTAGGTTCTTTGTGGTGCATTGGGCAACTAATTCAAATCAATAGGCTGTCCTAATGTAATTAATATTACCATGTGAACCTATATGCATTAGCACACATGTTTTTGTAGCAACATAGAAGAAGTAAACCTTCATTCCTTGTTATTAAGCAATAAAAAAATTCACAATTAGAAAAACTTTCAGAAATAGGCCTGGAAGGTTTTTAAAACATTTTGCCTTCTGATAATATGTATGCTGGCCACAACTTACTGTAAAATGTATGTATAATATCCCTATTAGGTGGAACATATATGGCCGGCAGCCCTGCACTGTGCAACACTGGAGTATCACACCCTGTTTATTCTGTCCAGCAATGTAACTTGAAGCAGCAAGGAGAACAGGGAACTACCAGCATCCCTTGCTTCCCCTAAGCTGTGCAGCCTGAGATTTACTTTTTCGGCATCCCCAGCAATCTGGGACTCTGAGTCCCTGGCTTCTGGGACTTTAAAGTTTCTCTGCTCCCAGTCCTCAGTTGCCTGTTGTAGGGGCAAGCTGGCTGACCTTCCACTGGTGTGTTATTTCTTGGTCTTACTGTTGCTGGTTCTGCCCCTTTCCTTACCTTTTTCCCTGAGATTTTATGCTCCCTGGACTAACCTTTGCCTGTGACCCCAACTCTTCCTTTGGATACCTTTTTTGGTTGACTGATTACCTGTGCATGACCTCTGTCTCTGTTTTCTGCACTTATCTCTGGTATTCTCCCCTGTACTGCATAATCTGTGGGCTCCTGGTCCTCTGTCGGTCCTTCCCTAATCCCATTTTTTGCACACATAAATTGTGGGGGCAACCGTGTCCTGGGAAGGTGCAACTATCTTCCTGAGGCTGAGCAGGGGCTTACTATAGGGAATGAGTAGAGGGCTTGATTGAGGGACAAGCCTTTGATTAGCACTGGCACTGGACCAGGGCCTCACACTCCCTTAAACTTATCAACAACTGTGTAGTGGTGAGGTTCACCTAAAGACCCCATTCCAGGCTTTTAAATCATTTTTCCCAAGAGGAACCCTTTAAAAAAATTTTCAGGTCTCTGAAAACCCCTGCAAAAACTAATGGATTGGGGATTATTGAGAAGCCCTACAGACAGCTTTAAGGATCAATGTTGTCAATCTGCCACAGCTTAAAGAAACCCTAGCAACCTCTGAAGGAACCCTGGCTGAGAATGGACACTCCATTTGATAGATAGATTAACCGTTTCTCTGTTGTGTTTTGTTTTTTCAGTTGGTACACCTAATTAACATGGTTCAATTGGATTAATACACACAAAACTGACTTACCTTTCTCTGGGTAACTGGTGGTTAGGATTGTGTTTGCAACGCAGACTTAGACTGAAGAGCTTCCTCGCTGTATGCTGCATCTTTTGGCGTTGGATTTCCAGAGAATTCTGTAGCAGTTTGAAACGACTTTGCAGTTCCCAATCATTTCCCCAGTGCTGGTGAATGGCTCCAACGCTTAAGAAATGACTGCTGGGTAAGCGTCTCATGAAAGATTTAAATTCATCTGCAGAGGAATATAAAAAAAAAAATATAATAGGTATTGATAACACTTTCAGGAAAGGAGTCGAAGATTAAGACGTTTCAAGTACATTCATTTGATTGAAATCTTATGACTATAGAAACCAGGTCCGGAAAATGTTAGACTGGAAATAATGTTCTTTTTCTAAGAATTGGTACATCTGGTAGACAAAGACATACTGAACAGGATTTTTAGTTTTTTTTTTTCTTTTTATTTGCTGTAACAACAATGTTGCTTTTTTACCTCAAATTGAATGTCTGTCAAATAAGCTGTAAACTATATCTTGTATTAGACGCTTGAACATGACCCATTTTCCTAGGTACACAATACTCCACTCTGGAACTTCCATGTGATTTAACCTGTCTTCACACCTATGCCTTGGGGTAAAGAGCAGTAAAAATGAATGTTTTATTCTGTCGACTCAATTCGCAATAGGTCACAAATTTTGTGTTGCAGTCCCATTAACCTACAATGGCACCCCACACATCTCCAATAGGTGGTAACTGCTAGTGCCTCCAGAGGTGACAATGAGACTACAGTATATTACCAAACAGCACAGATAACCTGCATTGGGTGTACTGGGTTTAAAAAAATATGGCATAGTGACACAGAAGATGCAAAAATGAACCATGGCTTTCTCAAAGAACATGGACATCTAACACTTCAAGAAGCCTTTAGCACTTGAATGGAGGGCCAGCAGAAGGCACAGATAACCAAAACACCTATTATATCACAGGGACCTTCCTTTGGGTTTTTGTTACATAATCTACAGTGTCTCCTTATGCAAAAAAAAAGGAAGTATGGTGCTGCTGATCTCACATTCTAAAATCACATTTTGAGAAGAACATGCATATAAGGACTAGTCACCAGAAATAAGGAACAGCCTATACCTTTAACTCTGGTCAGGAAATGCCAATAATCTGAAGGATTGATGACTCAGCAAACTCCCCAAAAAGGTAGGCTTACAGTGACCATAATATCAAGCATGTGGGAGCAGGGGCATGTCCAGCGGATGGCGGTGTAGGATGCATCACTTCTGAGCTCTCTGCTATCCGGGGGAATCCATTACTCTTCTTAGCACATTAGTGCCTTATTCGTACCCCCAGATGGGTCCCAAACGAAGAGGAACTCAGAAGAATAAACCCACTGGCAGCAGGATAGCCGGTTTGTTTTCTCCCAATGCCCATAAAGGAACAGGCTGCAAAGGAACGGCCTCCAGTAAATCTTTCTGTCGCAACAGAAGTGTGATTGCATGGCAAGCTGACCAGCTTTAGCTGCTACTAGGGATATGCTAGAGATTCACTTTCATACAGTTAGCATCCCTAACTCCAATTCAGAGCCCGACCACCCCTGCTGCTATGGAAAAGGTATTGAATTCTTCTGTAATAAGTGAAGATG
>NC_092871.1:83604364-83627677 GCF_032062135.1 Pyxicephalus adspersus | reverse complement strand
CAAGAATCTTTCCCTAACTCGGGTCTTTATTCTGCAGTTTGCTCTATTTTTGCCTCACTGTTAGGGGCACCCCCAGATGTGGACCTAGAGATTGAAAGAGTCCACAGGACATTAGGACCATGGAGTAAAGATCCCCAGCGACCGAGGCATGTGCTTTGCAGGATTCATTTTTATAGGACTAAAGCTAGAGATGCCAAACCTATTGAATATGCAGGTGCACGCCTTCAATTGCTCTCAGATTTGTCCAAGTTTACATTGGATCAACGGCGTGACCTTAAGCCTCTACTGAAAGAAAGAAACATACCCTATATATGGGGCTATCATTTTCACTTGAATATAGGCAAAGGGGGCAAAAATCATATTCTTCGGTCCCCTATGGATCTTCCTCAGTTATTGATGGGTTTACAGCTTCCTCCTGTTACTTTAACGGAATGGCCATAAGCAATGTCCTATTTACATAGAAGCAACATCTTTCATCTTTGGACAAATGGTTCCAGTATTGAAGCTGCAGCAGATCATATGGCTGGCATTGGCTTCCAGCAGGAACCCTCTCTTTTGATGCCACCTTCAAATCTTGCTGAAAACATCTTAAGTCTCTCTTGGACAATTGGGTCCAGTATTGGTAGATATGTCCCCTTTTTTGATATCTGTAAAACCTTTTTTCTGATTCCTTAATACATCTTTTTCACTGATATGCTAGAAACCCAGTAGGGCTATGAGTGGGCATTTTAACTGCCGATAACTGTCGATGGTGTGAATATTATTGAGGATGTCAGTGAATAGATGGTATGTAATATGTCTCATCCTCTTCCCCTTCATGCTTTGGTGGGCCTAGGCTCACCGGATTCAGATGCCTGATGGGGTGGAGGCTGATTAGTATATGTCTACCTATATTTAAATATCCCTGAAATTTCTTTTGGAACTTTGATTTCATCTTTGTTGTTCCATATTTGAGTTTTTCTTCTTTATTGGTCTTTTATTGATGCTGCTTATATGGTATACTATGCTGGTTTGATAATTTTATCCTTTTTTTGTAAAAATTTGATCTCACGGATTCTCCTGGGTAGGATCAAAATTAATTGCTTATTTCCTCCCACCACAGACTGACTATTCCCCGCACATAGGTCTACCGTTTATTTCTAATGGTAGCTTGGCACTTTTTGACCCCACTTTAGTTTTCACCCCACACGCGGGAGGTTAGCCCGTCTTGCCTGTCCGGTGACTCTTTTCTCCTTCCCTTATCCTCATGTTGCCACTCACTACACAATCTCAAACTTTGAAATTTCAATCTCTCAACACCAAGGGCTTTATTAGCCCCAACAAGCGCTCCATTCCATCTCTTTGTAATCCCTATTATCCTACTTGGTTCCAAAGTTCTAACCCTGATTCTTAAACTAAAGGAGCCTCCATGGCATTCCATAAATCGCTACCAGTTCAAATATTAGATACCCATTCCGACCCACAGGGCAGATATTTAATCCTTAGGAGTTCCATATGGAATAGGAAGTTTACTATCGCCCCTTTTTTGCACCTAATCAGCAACCCACAATGGCCATTAAAAGAGTAGCTGAAGGTATTATCATAGTGGGAGGTGATTTAAACTTTGCACTTGACCCCAGGCTTGATACATCCTCTGGGAAAACCTCTATCTCCTACTCTAAATTGAATTCCTTTCAATCCAGACTGCATGAGCTTGGGTTGATGGACATTTGGCGTACACTCCACCCAACCACTAGGGACTATACTTTTTATTTCCATTTGCACTCAATGTATTTTCGCATTGACTATGTATTAGTGAGTCACCCAGCACTTGATTGGCACCCAACTGCCTCTATAGATTCTTACCCATGGTCTGATCATTTCTCGGTGATGCTGTCTCTCCAAATTCCGCAAGTGGGACCCAGTGAATGGACCTGGATGTGTAATGATTCATTCATTCAACTGAGAGCAGCAAGGACACATGTACTTGAATTGTATGACCTAGCTCATCAGCACTATAGAGACTGTTTTCGTAAACAGATCTCTCAGTAAGCAGATAAATGCAGCAGGCTATTGACACCCGGCTTGCACCTGCGGGCACCTGCTGCCTGCATCTTCTCTATACAACCTCCCACTGGTAAATTGACATCTATTCCTAAAGATATTTTACAGATCTTTTATAACTATTATTCTAATCTATATCAACCAAATTCGGATCCAATACCAACATCCTCTTTAAAACAATATATGTTGGAAATGGCCCTTCCAGAACTAAATTCAGAGGCAATAACTTTTCTAGAGTCTCCATTTACTGAAGAGGTTAGTGTAGCGATAAAAGCAACCCCACCTGGTAAAAGCCCAGGACCTGATGGATTTAACCCTCGATTTTATAAGATACATGCTCTTTCTTTGGTTCCTTTTTTGACTAGGGTGTATTCTTTGATATCACCTAACTCTCCTTTTCCACCACAAAGCCTTGAAGCACATATTAGTGCTATTCCCATACCAGGCAAGGATCATACTGCATGTTCTAACTATAGACCTATATCCTTGATAAATGTGGATGTTAAACTGTTTTCTAAAATGATTACAAATAGGTTATCTCATAATATGCCTTTTTTAATTCATGAGGATCAAACGGGATTTATATATGGGGGAGAGGCGAGGGACAATACTATTAAAACTATTCTATTGTCTCAATATGCTCATGCCACCCGTATCCCTATGTACCTACTCTCGGTGGATGCGGAGAAAGCCTTTGACAGAGCCAGTTGGCAATTCCTGTACTCTTCATTAAGGCAAGCCTTGGTTCCAATATGATGGCAAGAATATCAGCACTTTATTCTTTACCAAGGGCCCAAATAAGAGTTATTGGTGCTCTGTCTAAATATTTTTGTGTTCAGAATGGGACAAGACAAGGGTGCCCTCTTTCCCCATTGCTTTAGGCCTTGATAATGGAGCATCTGGCGGTTGCGCTACACCACAACCCAGATGTTAGAGGGATAGTGCTTAGTGACTCACATTATAAATTGTCATTATATGCAGATGATCTGCTTCTTTATATTTCATCGCCTCATATTACAATTCCTGATATTTTATTAGAGTTTGAGAAATTTAGCTCCTTGAGCAATTGTAAGGTCAACCATTCAAAATCCGACATTCTTAATATTACGCTTGATAATTATCAAATGTCATCTCTTAGAGTAAATACTTCTTTTAAAATATGCAAAGAGGTGAACAAGTATTTAGGAGTGATGATACCCTCCAATCCTTCTAATTTATTTTCTTACAATTACTCCCCACTTTTTAGTAAACTCCAATCTGAACTTAAGAAATGCCCCTCTTTACCGTTAAGTTAGTTTGCAAGGGTCAATACTCTTAAAATGGATATACTTCCAAAGCTATTGTACTTGTTTCAAACAGTTCCTATTTTCATCCCAGCCAATTATTTACGTAAATTACATAGTCTAGTTAGCTGATTTATTGTGCCTTTCATATATTGGCTAAACCAAAGGCTAAAGGAGGTGTAGGAGTTCCTGATATTATGTCTTACTAACGAGCATCGATTTTAGTGCGAGTGGTGGATTGGTTTCATAACAGCAATTTTAAAGAATGAGTGAGGATAGAAAACTCCCTTTCAGCAACTGACCTTAAGTCCCTACCTTGGGTGAATTGTTCTCTACCGCAGAATGTTCCTTTGCCTAAGTTCACATTAGACCTCCTGCATGTCTGCAATGTTTTTATTAAATCGGATTTCTATCTACAAAACCTGGCCCTATGACTCCTTTTTTTGATAACCCGGCAACAGTTCAACAGTCTGATATAGGCTGGCATTGCCATACACAAAAAGGTATAGTATATACATATATAGTGGGAATGTCCACTTATATTTCAGTCCTGAGAGTCTATAATTCATTTGTATAATAGGTGCACTGGGTCCTTGGTCCCGAATATTCCCTTTCAATGATCCCGGGCTCTCCTAAAACTATTAAGAAAGGCCTCCGACGCCATTTTCTTACGGCTGCACGGGCCTTGATCCTGCGATCTTGGAAACAAGTAAGGGTTCCTTCCATAAGAGATTGGGTTTTAGAACTCGAGAAAATACGTCATATTGAAATGCTAGTGGCAGAGGATAACGATCGAATAGAACAATGTAAGCTGACATTGTCCGCATGGGACAAGTTTAAGGAAAAGTCCTCATATTCAATCTATTTATGTTAAGATTTGTTGGTCATACAATTTATGGTCCTGATGTTGGGAGTTGGCACTTAAAAGGATTTTCTATTCCCTTTAGATTATTTTTTCTACCTACCCACTTCCTTTTTCTTCCCTTCCCTCACTATAGGGCTATTTGCTGCCACTTGAACGTTTAATTTCTTTTTTTGTTGTTTATGATTATCAATAATTATGTTAATTAAGGGTCCAGATTATAAAAGACTCTATTGTATATATTCACGTCATAGCTTTGCTTCTGGTATATTCACTGTTAGGTGTGTTTACATAATTTTGTTTTTTCTTTTTATTAATATTAATTTTGAGGAGCAACGTGAAATGTACTATAGATACCAGGTTATGAGCCTGTAATTGATTTTATCTTAAAGATGTTTGTTGGATCTTGATGTTATATTGTAAAACTATGGTTTTTTATTATATACAATTTTCACATGTATTTTGAAATATACAAATTTTTAAAGGAAATTAATAAAGATAAATTGAAGTAAATATCAAGCGTGTTTTGGAGTGGAGTAGCACTGGACTGGTAATACAAAAGGGGACATTCCTACCAACCAGGGGATAGGTGGGTGTTACACTTTTACACACAATGTTTGTTTTTTATACCAGTCCTAATCCTATTCAGAATATTAGGACCATGTAAATAAACCTATATGAGACCACTGTAATTCTACTGATGATGGAAAACAATATGTTAATATTACCTGTATAGGTAAAACCAGCTTCTATGCTTCTTCCTCCTAAAGTAAAACAAATGTTCATAGCTATAGTGTTAATACAGTATTTAGGACTAAGGCATGAACAGAATCTTAAAGTAGGCAGCCATGTCACCTGCATGCAGAAACACCATGTTCTCCTGTTTGCTAACTATACAAGAACATGCACTGGTTCTATGCCATTTGCAAAGATAAATTAGATTAGATTGTGTGTTAGAACCGAACCAACTGAATGGTAACCAGAGATAATTATTTAGAAAAAGCTTAGGTTTATTAAGCTCACCCCTATAAACTCCACCAGTTTTGGGCCAAAGGAATGATGACTATGAACAAACCTACCTTCTTGTGGGGAATATAGAATGACTGATAGTACATTTATAACAATTATCAATGTCATGAACTGTTCCAGAGAGACAATGGAAGATTTGTAAAGTAAGTATTACAAAAGGATTTTGTTTTTTGGAAAAATTGACTGACTTTTGGTTGGATGCAGAAATGGGCTTCATTTTAATGAGAAGGTAAATCTTTGAGGCAACACTATAAACTTAAATGACCAATTTTTTGGAAAACCAGTAAAAACATAATAACATTAACATAATGATGCAGAACTCTACATATTTACTTTTTAAATTGTAAGCTATGGTGTCGGTCTAAGATTTTTTTTAAGGGAATTCAATAGAATTAGGTAGAATTGGTAAGCCATTTTCAACCAGTCCATTTCAGAAAAGCACATTTGAGATAAAAGGAATCAATTTTGGCCGAGGCTCATCTAATGAAAGATAACTTCAAAGTGTAAATCTTTCATCCCATCTCTAAGTAAACCTTGCTTTCTAAAAGGATATTCAAGACTTTAATTGACTTATTGAAATCAATCCCATATAAATAGAATTATCATTGCCTGTCACGTTTAACCAATAATCAATAATGCTAAGTGACCCTTTGAATCAATTTCAAGCAAGTTTGAGTATGGGGATGTTTTTTGTAAATGAGGTAGAGACTGGTTAGTATTTAAGTGCACATAAAGTCTTTCTACCTTCAACAAGAAAAACTGCACCTATATTGTTACACTTCATTGTGTATATATTAGTAGGAAAAGATTTTTCAAGTAGGGTTCCACCAATGGCCACCATTGCAGTAGACATATTATCTATCTGCCTAACATCAAAATCTATGTCACCCGCAGGCAACTGCTGGTTGAGCACTATATATAACCTTTAATGCTGATGTCATCATTTTCAGCACTGAGAGAAGAGAAGCAGCTCATCTCTCCTAGGTAAGTACCCATAGAATGGCTTAATCAACAATTTTTGACCTTGTGTTCCATCCCCCATAATAAAATGCATACTCTGTAATTTCAGTGGCATGGTTGCTCAGCAAAGTTTTGCCATTTGACAAGGTCTGCACTGAAGAATAGAGAGATTCTCTGTAGAAGTACATTTGCTTCAGGCTCAGCAGAAACAAGAAATGAAGCTGAGATTGTGAGTTCATCCATCAGCCCTAGGAAACCAAAAATTGTTTTTTTTTAAAGAACAAAAACTTGTTTTAGAGAAGAAGCACACCAATGCAAAGTTAAAGTGTTTTGCCCTCAACAGCAATTCAGAGAGCTTTTGGTAATGAAATGAGCATTTGTGCACAAAAAAAAGTGTTATATGTTGAAGTCACCTATCACACGGATATATTATGTGCTGTATATCATAATGTTATCCAAGGGCTTAATAAAGACCTACAATATATTTTAGGAGGCCATTGGGTTGCATTTCTTCAGTTTTTCTATCTGTTCAGTTAGTGAAATTTTTAGGTACATTTAAGATAAGTTTTTACAGAGAATGTACACCACTGTTATAATCTGAAACATCCCACATATGTCCCCTATCAACGCCAGTCTAGCTTTATCTATAAAGCAATTAAGATCTTATCAGATTTCATTACATAAAACATATTCTTTGGGGATTGGTTTAAATTTAATGCTTAACCCATCCTGAGGCAGAAGAAATTCTACAAGGGTTTTCTATGGGAAAAAAATACACTCAAAGAAAACAGATGAGCTGCCATCTACAGAACAAGCTCTTTAGATGGAAAGGTTTTACTTTTTACCCAGCAATATATAACTTCCATGGCTGCATAGGTAAATTTTGCTGAACCTATTGCTCAGCCAATGAGAAAGGTCGTGATCAAAATTCATAACACCAACCAATGTTTTAGATTATATTCTTTATGTCTAACATTGCAATGGCATACCAATTGAAGTTAAGAAGAAGGCCAAGGACTCGGGCCAGGATTGCCTATAGGTTTCCTGCAGCTGATCTTTTATCAATTACTGATAATTCCACCGGCATGCCTTGGCCACTGGGTACATCTGGCATAATCTTTAGATGACTAATTATGCACGTTAAAATATATCAGAACATTTAAGAGCATTGATAAAAAAATAACTACCAAGTTTGCTAGGAACAAGCTGACACAAAGGGCCTGATTTATGAAAAGCTCTCCAAGGCTGGGGAGGATACACTTTCATTACTAAAGCTGGGTGATGCAGCAAACCTGGAATGGATCTGGTCCAGAATTTAAAACATTTGCCAACAAATAGCAAATGACTTATAGGAAATCCAGTCCAGGTTTTCTGGATTACCCAGCTTCAGTGATGAGAGTGTATCCTCTCCAGCCTTAGAGAGCTTTAATAAATCAGGTGCAAAATGTAACGCAATACAAAAAAATTATTTAAAAAAACACCCAAAACACGATAATAGCACACACAATGTAAATGAAAAAAAATAATATATAAAGGAAAAAATAATAAGCAGTACATCTCTGCAATATCTGCACATTTCCTAGGGTTTTATCCCTTCTGCAAGTACAGAAGAAGTGAGGCTGCCCATTAATGTGATAGGTGAAAAGGTACCTATGGGGTAACACACAAACTTCAATACATTATTTGTTGGATCTGCCTAATTGGAACACTCCAGTATGAGAGCAGGATAGGGGTTCAGGTTTTAAGGATAATGGTTTAAAATTGTTACAGCAAACCATTATACTGGTAGTAAATTTGTAGGGAAATGACAGCTAAGAGTGACAATATCTAGCAAAGTTTTGTTCATACCCCAAGCCATTTGTACAATTTTATTGTGGGCACAGGGCATCAATAATAAGAGCTGTCTCAACATGGGCTGAAGGCATCAACTCTCTGGGCAGAACCTGGACGCTTTGGTAGTTACATGGCAGTGAAAGGGCCTGGCACTGGCAAGTGGCTGTATGCCATAGGAGGGAGCTGACATTGGAAAGCATAAGCAATAAGTGTGCCACTGTATGCATTGCAACAGGATCTACAATATTTTTTACAGAGCAACATCAGATATTGCAGCTTGTTTTATTAGACAGTATAAAAAGTTAGGTGTCATTTCTAGACTGGGTACTGCATTTTTCAAAATGGATGCTTCTGGTCATGCATTGTGTATAGCAGCCTATTCATTTGAATGGGTGCCCCAATGCACCATATTGCATAAAAAAGGAATGCCTAGTGCTCTTTTGATTTGCATGATAGTTTACCTGGACCTTTAGTTGTATTATCACCATGCACAAGATGATATAAAATCCATATGAATTTGAATGCAACCACCACTAGCTTTTTATCACTTTATTTTGGCTACATGGGCAGCACAGTGGTTTAGAGGTTAGCTTTTGCAAAGCTAGGTCCCAGGTTGGAATCTCGGCCAGGAGGGACAGCTAGTGACATCCCAAAAACATGCACTTAGGGTAATTGGCTACCCCCAAAATTAACCTTAGCCTGTAAAAAAGAAATATGACTGAGGTAGGGACATTAGATTGTGAGCTCCTTTGAGGGAAAGCTAGTGACATGACTATGGACTTTGTACAACGCTGGAGAATATGATGGCGCTAAATAAATACTGTGTAATAATAATACATGATATAAGCAGCCATTGATAGGCTGCTGCTGTTCTTTGCTCCAATCATCCATGCATCAACCTCAATAAACAGAAATAAATGTTCAATCAATACTTTGACCAAGGGTGCCCTAGTTTTTATTTAACATCTAATCTAATAAAAATATCTGATATTATGTATAGCTGGCTTATGTCATAGAATAAAAGAAACATACTATATATTTACTGATTTGCATTACATATTCAGCAAAGATAATCCTCCAATTAAATTAGCAATGCAGAAGCCAGGTCTAATCATTTTTCATGATAGACGGATGCCAGCCATAAAAAAAAACCTTTACCTCCCTTAGGTACAGCAGGAGCACCAGTAAACTTATTACACTTGGCCTGAATATTTATATCTGGTAATTCAGTGAGCCAGAACTGGCAACTGGGATCGTGGAATGCAGACCACAAATTGAATTGGCTGTAGAATCGAAGCTCAGCTGCAGCAGCCACACAAAGAAAAAACACATGACATGTCTCCAACAAAATGAAAATTGTGTGGGTCTAACATTCTACTCTTATCTCATACAAAGGACTAGGATGAGCAAGGAGGTTTTAATTTAAAATGTGGCATATCAGATGGAAACGTTTCAGTGTTGTCATATATATTAGCTGAAAAGCAATTAAATATAACACTTTGGGTAACATAGACAGATGTCACATAGTAACCAATGAAAATTGTAGTAGCATTGCAGGAAAGTCAGGCAGGTGCTGGCGTTATAGAACTCTATTATTAGAATATTCTGTTGCCAAGTCTGTGAATGCCATATTGTGTGGGTTGTCACATATTGCAGAAAATATTAACAGATTTGGGTATGGCTGGCAAGGACTCAATGATTATTGTATGCATGTATGCCAAAAACAGATTTAGGGAAAGGGTAAAGGTGAAATTTGAGTTCAAGGTCTTAAGAGATAGACTGAAGGTAGTCTAAAGTTGTATTTTTAGAAATGCAACCAGTATCACATTCCACAAGTGGTTTGGTGGTTCAGTTTGGGGTTTAGGAATAGGTATTTAAAAATTGTTGAAGGAATTGAAGTTTGTTGGACTTCTCTGCTGTATATAAGGCTGGGAGATGGTGGTTAAGTTTGGGGTTTAGGGATATGTGTTTAAAACTGAGGAAGGAATAGAAGTTTGTTGGACTTCTCAGCTGGATATAAGGGTGCAGATTGGTTACGTTGGTGATTAGGATTGGGGTTTATGAACAGGTTTCTACAAATTGTTGAAAGAATGAAGGCATGTTGGACATCTCAGCTGGATATAAAGGTGGGAATTGTTTGGGTTTGTGGTTCTGTTTGGGGTTTAGGGATTGGTATTTAAAAATTGGTGAAGGAATTGAGGTTTGTTGGACTTCTTAACTACATTTAAGGGTGAGGGTTGGTTGAATTGGTGGCTAAGTTTGGGGTTTAGGGGTATTTGTCTAAACTCGGCAAAGGAATGGAGTTTTTTTGGACTTCTCAGCTGAATATAGGGGTGCAGATTGGTTGGGTTGGTGGTAAAAAATTGGGATTTTCGGATAGGTGTCTAAAATCTGGTGAAGGAACAAAGGCGTGTTGGACTTTTCAGCTGGATATAAGGCTGGGAATTGGTTGATGGTAAACTTTGGGGTTTAGGGATTGGTGTCTAAACATTGGTAAAGGAATGAAGGTTTGTTGAATTTCTCAGCTGGATATTAGTATTGAGTTGTTTGAATTGGTGGTTAGGTTTGGAGTTTAGGGATAGGTATCTCAAAATTGGTAAAGGAATTGAGATTTCGACCTACTAGCTGGATATAAGGGTGGGGGTTGAAAATGTTGGTGGTTGAATTTAGGCTTTGGGAATAGGTAAAGTAATGAACATTTGTTGGACTTCTCAGCTACATGTAAGGGTGGAGATTAGTTGAGTTTATGGTTAAATTTGGGGTTTAGGGAGAGGTGTCTACAAATTAGTGAAGAAATGGAGTTTTGATGGACTTAGCTTGATATAAAAATGGCTGCATCTTAATAATGGTGTTACACTTCAGAAAGTTTTTTTTTTTAAACCAAACACATGGGTTGAGTAGTAAAACGGAGGAAAGAACTTTACTGTCATTATAAGCATTATTGCCATAAAGTGGTCATGAAGCAATACACATTACAATGTAAATATCTGTCTCTGCAGGTTCCATTGAATATAATATATGTCTACTGAATTTAAAAGATACATAAATAGGTTCTTGAAAAGCTTTTATTTCCACATAAGGATACAATATTAATATAATTTGTGCACTGAGACAGGGTGACAGACTTTCTGTCTGAAACCCAGACAGAAAATGAAGGATAAAGCCCCTTTGAATGTCATAGACAAACGTCAATACTAACATTTAGCAATCTAAATAAGAACAATTTATTATGATGATCAAATCCATGTATAACTTTATCAAGCATTATTGAGTAAAAAAAAAAAAAAGTTTTATATTAAACTGTGTCGAGGGCGGAACTGAGCTTTTCATGGTAAAAAGCAAGATTGGAAGATTAAAAAAAAATCCATATCAGCAATTCATAAGATTGCTAAGAGTAGCAATGCAGAATATATTTTAAGGGCTAAATCACACTATTGTCAGGCTTAACATTAAATTAATGGGATGACGATGATCCAAAGGTGTGAAAGGTGTGTTGGGTGCCTTTAGAAAAAAGGGGAACAACATAACACTAATGCACATAACAAACACTAAGGAATCTCACAAAGGGCACTAAAAAGGACCACTATCATGACAAATACAAGAATGTCTGAGCCATTGAAGCCACAGTTGCTTTGGAAAAAAAAATTAAGCCAAAATAAAACTGACTAATATAATTCACTACAATGTTCCACTTCTTCCTGCAATGTCCCTAAAATACTATTCAGCTTCACCCACCCCATATTATAGGTTAAATGATGCTGAACCTAATTCAACCACTTAATGTATTGCATGATCACATAGCCTGGTCTCACAAATGAATGATGAAAATAATGGACACACATCACACCAACCTTTCAACTAAAAGTGAAGAATATGAATCACTGGTCAGATTAAGACACAAAAAGTTGCAAAGCAATGTCCAACATTCCTAATTCTAGAATACTTTGTCACTCTTGCTTGAAAACTTTGTTCAGTGTCTCTATCTGATACTAGCTATTGCCTATTCCCCATAGTAGCATCCAAAGAGCATGTGTCTGCTCAACAGCCCTGAGGAAAAAAAGATTGTCACCCCCAAAACACATTGGCCATTTACAATAAGATCCGGTTCTCTGCTCATTCCCTCTCTACTTGTTGTCTTGCGGGAGATGAGGTGCAAGCATCTCCCATGTTTCTCAAAGGGATCGTGCTGCCAGGAGAGGGAGAGAGTAGGCATGTACTATAGACCTGGCAATCAGCTGTGGCTGCTCCCAGCCCAACTTGTACTGCAAGATAATCCCAGCAGCAGCATGAGGGCTGTGTCTGTGTCCATGCTTCTGTCATTATCCCCATGTATAAACCTTAATATCCCCTATACTGATTGTCATAGAAATGGTATATATTCAGGGCGCACAGGGCACACTAAGAGCAGTTACTAAACAAAATTTCAACCCACTGGCATATATGTTTAGATATACCATCACAAGCTTAAAATCCTAATAACAATCAGGGATATTTTTACTTTAAGGGGACTATTTCAAGATCAGGGTCCCCAAATTGAGTTTGCATGTTAGGGACCCCCCTGGGGCCATGCCCACGACAATGAGCATTAGTGTACTGTCAATTTGCTTTGTGTTGCTCCAAATGTATACTTGCTCGCCCAAAAACCTTCAAGACTGCAATGAGACTGGTGGTGAGGTTGCGGTTACCCTTTTCTCATGTCATAGAACCCTGGCTCGGGGAAGACACTAAGTACCACTCACTGCCGTCTGGAGTCAAATCTGCAGGCACTGCGGTGTGATGGACTGAGTGACTGGTGGGGTGCCTGTTACACTTAGCTGGACACTTACCTTCTGTGACCCTCAATTTCTCTGGAACAGAGGGATGTTGGCAACTGGAAATGTGGGAGCCAGTAGGAAATTCCTTATGTCCTCCCCAATAACATTTTATACCATCATATCATGCTACCTTGTCACACATAAATATCCCCTTCTCTATGAATCCCGATTTCTCTGTAAGAATAGGGAAATGTAACTGAAAGTGGGGACTTTTGTGGCCAACGCCCCCTAAAGTTGAATCCCTACAACACCATCACAAGATATAGAAAACATTACCTGTCATACCATGCTACCCCGTCATACATAGCTGGCCACTTACCTTCTGTGAACCCCAATTTCTCAAGAAAGGGGAGATGTAGGGACCTGATGATGTAGTAGTAAGAACATGTACCCCTTGGTTATCTATTACATGAATTGCACTTCTCTAGAAGCATCCATTGCAGAGATTTTGGGGTACAAAGAAGGTTAGTGCCCCCCTATAACTGACAGGACGCTGTATGGTGTAGTCATTGTATGGTGTAGTTTCTGCTCTTTGTTACAGGAATGGTGAACATGGGGGAACAATATATGACCAACCAGCACTATATGATAGATTTAGTTTTGTATCTTTCATTACTAAAATGTTAATAAAATGAGCATCAAATAGTAAGTGGAGAAATTCTTGATTTGTCATTTATTTGGTGCATGTACGTTAAGGTTGCTAGAAACATTTCAATTGAATTTCATTTTAAATTGAAACTATTCTAGTTTTAAACATACATCTTTAATGTTTGTTTGCATTGTGGCTCACAGGTTTTATCTCGTTGTCATCAGCTGCCCTCTGAAAAATGGTTGGGTACCATTGATCTATACCACTGATGCTCTGTTGTGAGTTTTTCTTCTGTTTTCTGTGTTTTAAAACATGGATACATGAACAGAGAAATTTAACAACATATTGGTTGGCCATAGATCTCATAAGAAAGTTGCATGTGACCAGACTATTGGGACTGATATATGGTCACAGTATTACATATAGATATACAGTTAGGTCCATAAAAATTTGGACAGAGACAACATTTTTCCAATTTTGGTTCTGTACATTACCACAACTAGTTTTAAATGAAACAACTCAGATGCAGTTGCACTGCAGCCTTTCAGCTTTAATTCAGTAGGTTGAACAAAAAGATTGCATAAAAATGTGAGGAACTAAAGCATTTTTTTACATAATCACTTCATTTCAGGGGCTCAAAAGTAATTGGACAAATTAAAAAGCTGAAAATAAAATGTTCATTTCTAATACTTGGCTGAAAACCCTTTGCTGGCAATGACAGCCTGTAGCCTTGAACTCATGGACATCACCAGATGCCGGGTTTCCTCCTATTAATGCTCTGCCAGGCCTTTACTGCAGCGGCTTTCAGTTGCAGTTTGTTTGTGCGCCTTTCTGTCCGAAGTTTAGTCTTCAACAAGTGAAATGCATGCTCAATTGGGTTCAGATCAGGTGACTGACTTAGCCATTCAAGAATATTCCACTTCTTTGCTTCTGTGCTGTGTCACATCATGGATAAACACTAGTGTCCCAGTGCCATGGCAGCCATGCACGCCCAAGCCATCACACTGCCTCCGCCATGTTTTTCAGATGATGTGCTATGCTTTGGATCATGAGCTGTTCCACACTTTCTCCATACTTTTTTCTTGCCATCATTCTGGTAAAAGATGATCTTGGTTTCATCTGTCCAAAGAATGTTTTTCCAGAACTATGCTGGCTTTTTTAGATGTTTTTGAGCACAGTCCAATCTAGCCTTTCTATTCTTGAGGCTTATGAGTGACTTGCACCTTGCAGTGCACCCTCTGTATTTACTTTCATGTAGTCTTCTCTTTATGGTAGACTTGGATATCGATACGCCTACTTCCTGGAGAGTGTTGTTCACTTGGTTGGCTGTTGTGGAGGGGTTTCTCTTCACCATGGAAATGATTCTGCCATCATCCACCACTGTTGTCTTCCGTGGACGTCCAGGTCTTTTGGTGTTGGAGAGTTCACCAGTGCTTTGTTTCTTTCTCATGATGTACCAAACTGTAGATTTTGCCACTCCTAACATTGTAGCAGTTTCTCGGATGGGTTTTTTCTGTTTTTGCAGCTTAAGGATGGCTTGTTTCACCTGCATGGAGAGCTCCGCATGTTGTTTATTCACAGCAAAATCTTCCACATACAAGCAATAGCACCTCAAATCAACTCCAGGCCTTTTATCTGCTTAATTGATAATGACATAACAAAAGAATTGCCCACACCAGCCCATGAAATAGCATTTGAGTCAATTGTTCAATTACTTTTGAGCCCCTGAAATTAAGTGACTGTGTTAAAAAAAGGCTTTAGTTCCTCACATTTGTATGCAATCTTTTTGTCTGTCCAAATATTTATGGACCTAACTGTATATGGTCAAGTCAGAGGGAACCTTCTAGTACTATTTTCCAAAAGGGTGAAGAATGGCAATCCAAGAAGAAATTGTAGCCTGATACAGCCAAAACTGATTTTAGCCTATTGAAATCTCTTCCCATAAGATTAGCGTATCAAGAATACGACTCTGGGTGTCATATCACCAATCAACCCTGGGTTTATACATCATTACAAGACTCCATACTTTGCACCATTTAGGATAACTCAGGAACATCTCATGGCTTGACCAACGACAGCTCTGAATTTTTATGTAAAAACTAAATACAGAGGAGGAATATTTTATTTTAGGGGTTTTCTACTGGGTGGGGGTCTACCCAGCTAATTAGTGTCACACTAGGGCCACTAGGGGGTGCTATGGCATGCACAAAGGCGATGTGAACCCTAAGAAGGGCCAAGATACAGAGTCTAAGGGCAACCAGGTCTTCTCCAGAGCCTCTAGTGGTGAGGATGTTGTGCTGCTGGTTACGGCCAGGTTGCGGCTCTGGGCACAGCAGGGTGGTCAGGAAGATACACGGTACCAAATAACGAAGCAGAAGAATGGTCAAGGAAGGCGCATGCATCAAGCAAGAGAGGTCAGGTCACAAGCCAGGGGTCAAATACCAGGGATGCGGGAGACAGACACCAGTGACACAGGGGCCACTGCAGATACAGGGAACACAGGAGACACTGGAAGCATCAGGAGGCCAAGGTGACTCAGGGATTTCCACAGACAGACAGGAACACTGGAACAGCACATGGGAATGGGCTGGAAACAACAGACTGGGCAACAAGAGGTTAACGCAGGAGCTGGAGCGAGGAAACAGTGACTCAAGCAACAGGTATATAGAAACTTGCTCCAAAGCTAGGGGCTTGGCACTAGTGGAGACACGTTGCATGAACACTGAGTGCTGTGTCTGAGCTAGCTAAATATCCAGGAATGATACAGAGGCTATTTTCTGATTGGCCAGCGGGTTGGACGTAAACTGATAAAGCTTGGTAGCCTTGGCCCGCCCAGAGTCAGAACTGCCTGCATGCACAGTAAAGAGATGAAAGAGGTGTGACAATTAGAAGGTTGAATGTGCAGTTGTGACTTTTACTGTTGGGCTAAAACTGACCAGACGGTCCAAAATTGACTGGCTCAAATTGACCAAATGTAGTTTTTGCCCTACAGTGTAAAAAGCCAATTGAAGTAAGCTGGTCCTTTTTCAGTGTAGCAGTGGAAGGTAGGTTAAAGCTAAACTGTACGGAATTTACTTTTCAAATATCCCTTTGCTTTATAAAAATATCTCAAGGTGTTTAAAGCTGACCCATTCCAAAGTTGCACTCATCACCCAGCTCCACTTCTGGGTCTGAGGATGCCCAGCATCACTGAACCCTCATCGTGAGCCCAGAGTATCTAGAACATGCCACTTGGCGGGGCATCATTAACCAACCCTGGGTTCATTCATCATTACAAGATGGTGTATCAATCATTGAGGACTAACCAGGAACATCTCATGGCTGGACCAAAAACAGCTTTGAAAATGTATGTAAAAACTGAATGCAGAGGGAAAATAGTTCACTTTTCGGGGTGACCCAGGAGATAGGAGTATACTTAGCTCACTAGAAGGTTGGGATATAAGGCTGTAGCATTTCAGCTCTTCATATGGATTTTAAGATACCCAACGTCCCATAGTGACGTCATGATGGCATAACCCTGACGACTTCCCATCACAGATCTGAGCCTGCAATGAGAGAGTGGGCGGGTTGTGTCCAGGGACACAGTCCATCCACTTCCATATGCCAGAGATTTGTATGGGGGATATGGTCCACGGCTCTGGCCGGTGCGCCCCCCCATCCAGCAGAGTCCTTCTTCTGACCCTGCTCAGGGGTGCACTGGCCAGAGCCGGGGACCACCAAAGTTTTCTCGCGGACCACCAGTGGTTTGCAGACAACCGGTTGGCAACTGCTGACCTAGGCCATTTAATACTTACAGAATTGTAAATAAAACTGATTTATTTATAAATAAAACTGATAATTATTTACAGGCCTGGTTACTTGAAGATGAGGATGCTCTTTACTTGAAATCAATCTATTTAAAAAAAATGTCTACTGTATGTTAAATCAGATTGGTTGTATGGAAACTTGAAAACTCAGCAGCTCTGTGTACATGAGGGAGATTGAGCGGCAGCCACCAGCTGTTTTGTACCATGTGGGATCTTTGCCAAGGCTGATACCTGCTGATAGCTGATTCATTGCATTTCCTTTATATCTACTTGGATCTAAAATAGATGTGAAAAAACCTAGTTTCTCTGGGTTCAATCTTCTCTATATCTCACAATATTTCTCTGGATCCCAAGTAACTGTGAGCACTAGTTACTAAGATGCCAAAAATGAAAAGGAAGTACATTTTTGAATATGAATTCCGGAAATGACCCAGACAATATCAGCAATTACTCTTCCAGGATATACAAATTTTATTGCATGTTAAAGTATATTCTAAACACAAAAACATTTTTTTCTCTTACTTTTAGTCTCAGTGATACAAGTCAGCAAAACAAATAGAGACTGTAAATCTCCCTAAATGGGACAAACACCATGGTAAACATCTGACCAGGATTTTAACACTATGCTACTATTTAAAATGTGGGCTGTAGACTATTGGTGAGCGAAATGAATATATAAATGGTCCATATAGAGAACTCTCTTCTCCATTATTCACTTTGAGATCATTACAAAGAACAAGAGGACACTCTTTGCGTCTGGAGGAAAAGAAGTTTAAGCTCCGGATAAGGAAGGGATTCTTCACTGTAAGGTCTGTGAAAATGTGGAATCGGCTCCCTCAGGAAGTAGTTTCAGCCACTTCTATAGATTGCTTTAAGAAAAAGCTGGATGATATCTAGAAGCACAGAATATAACTGGGGATTACAGCTTTAAAGTAAAAATACCAGAGACTGCTGATCCTGGGATCATCTGATTGCCTCATGGGGTCAGGAAGGAACTTTTTCCCTTGTTGGAGCAAATTGTACCAGGGTTTTTTTTGCTTTCCTCTGGATCAACTATGTCTTATAGGTTTTATATCTGGGATATGTTTATTTCCCTAGTGGTTGTACTTGATAGACTTACGCCTTTTTTAAAGGAGAATCAGGATATTGAGGATGGTATCCTATTGCCAAGCCACGATAGTGTGCAGTAAGAATGGAGGAGAACAAAACATGGCATTTTGGGCCATTACCCCACTAGTGTTCTAATTCCATTTTTCCATGCAAAATGTGTTACATTTTTTTGCATGGAAATTTATTTTACATTGTAGGTCTATATTTCTTAGGTATAACTCACCAAAATTTAATTTGTCCAATATTTAATAAACTTAATAATAGGCTTTAAATAAAAAAACACAAAAATCTGATAAAAAAATAGACGTAATATAACTGTACATTAGCTTGTATAATATATATATAATTATATATACAATATATGAATATTTCTTTGTACACAATTATTTGAATTTTCCACCGATCCTCCTGCCCGCACAGACGTATTAGTTGGTCAAAGAGTGACATGAACAACAGGGGGTTGGAGCCCCTGGTGTCCCAATATGAGATTGAGGAATGGTTTTTTGTCATCGGTATTGTGTTTGCTTGAATTATCTCCAACTCACGATTAAATTATTTTTGTATAATGTACAGGAAGCTATTGATTTTGAATTGGTGATAGAGATGAAATAACAGGATGTTACTTTGGTCAGCAGATATTTTTAATTATTTACAGTTGTGTGAATGCCATCCACCCCTACCTGTCCCCAGAGACCACCAAATTTCTTGTACACCCTCCTATAACCTCTCGCCTGGACTGCTGTAACGTCCTCCTCTCTGGTATTCCACTAACCCGACTCTCTCCTCTACAATCTAATATGAATGCTGCAGCCAGACTTATCCATACTTCCCACCCACCTACCCCATACACAGCATTCCTACCACTCCTCTTCTGCATCTCTTTTCTTCCATTTCACCTGAGAATCAAATTCAAGCTCCTGTGTTTTGCCTTCAAATACCCCCACAGTTCTTGTCCCACTTACCTTTCTGACCTGATCGAAAAAATACCCCCCTAGCTGCTCTCTCTGCTCCTCTAATGACTACTGATGACTTCCTCACTCATAACCCCAACACACACACGGATACAAGACTTCTCTAGAGCTGCCCCGACTCTCTGGAATGGTCTACCTCATCCTATTCGGCTTGCTCCTACTTTCTGCTCATTTAGAAGAACACTCAAAACATATGTTTTCAAACTTGCCTACCCATCTTCTCCTGTTGTTTGAAACCCTCACTACTTCCCTCCATTACATATCTCCCCTCCTATTGTGTGTTACTTTCCCCACCTCCTAGCTTGTAAGCTCTTCAGGGTAGGGTCTTCTCCTACAGTTTCAATGTCTGTATCTGTCATTTGCAACCCCTATTTAATGTACAGCTCTGTGTAATATGTTGGCGCTAAATAAATCCTGTTCATTATTAATAATAATAATAATAATAATAATATTATTATTAATAATAAAAATATTAATAATAGTTGAATGTGAACATTTCCATTAATCTGGTGGCCAGTGAACATCCATTGATGTTTGTGAAAGGGTCTTCATAGATGGGCGAATGCTCTTTGAATTTGGGAAAATGATCTTTGAAGTTCGACATTCCCACTTAAAAGGTTCTAAGGGTACAAAAACAGCCTAGGAATACACAGAAGAAAAAATACTTAAGAATATTCATTCCTTTAAATAGAAGATTTATGACCCCTAGACTTTAATGGGGTTTGATTTGAATATTGGGTTCATCCAACCTTGAAAAACATTTACTCAACTTCAAAGAGCCTTTGAGCAAATTGAAAGAACACAAACCAGACACATTTTCCCTACTGGAGTCAGTATTCAATTCCAGGTTTAATAACAGAAAATACTATTTAGTACAGAATAAAACATATTGGTATGAATGTTATTTGACTTTTGAGCACAGCATACGATGCAAAATAGGAGTAGATATTTACTTACTAGTTACATACACATACATAAAACATTAAAAGACTCTGATTTCCACTTACAAATCAAGGTCATAACACAATTTACTTACCTCCAGGAAATGGATGTCTGGGCTAAAACTGCTTTTCAATCACCAGCTGTAGTTCCAGACTGAACTGTCAAAAGGAATCTACTTACGAAAAAATGCTGATTTACACATAACATGTAAGTTCTCTGTATTTGTTTGTCGGTCATTTAGTCAGGGCAACCCCCAATCCATCTGACAGGTGGGCCGCGGCTCTGGTCTATGCACCCCCCAGCGGCGTCAGGAGAAGGACCCCACTTGGGGGGGTAGAACTGGCCAAAGCCGCAGACCACATCTGCTGTATGCATTGCAGGCTCAGGGCGGTGGGCGAACCACTCATCCTCCCATCACAGGCTCAGACGTTTGCCGGCCATTGTGAAGAATGTCATCCTTACAGATAGCCAAAAAGATAATTGACGTTAGTGGTAATTGACCCGTGAAGTGCAAACTGCTTATTGCTCAAGGAACCACCAACCAATCTCTGTAACCAACAAGAAACCACAAAAACTTGGTTGGGAAAATCTGTTCTATCTTCTCCAGTTTTGGCTTTTAAGCTTTAATAAAACAGGTCCACAGTTTGATGAGTTTGATGTGGAGGAACTTGAGTGGCCTTCACAGAGCTCAGATCTCAACCCTACTAATTACTTTTGGGATGAACAGGAATGTCAAGTATGAGTCAGGTTTTTTTTATTTCAACATTTGTACATTACCTCACAAATACTCTTTTGGCCTAGTGGACATGAATTCCCCAAAAAGCATAGGCTTTCATAGCTGATAATAAACAGGAAGGTTTGAAGAGCAGCTCTACACTAATGGCCCAGGTTTTTTGAGTGGGAATTCCACACCTTCAAATAGTAATGAAAGTCTACATGGGTTTGGACAAATATTGTAGGTATGCTTTCCTATAGGCTTTAGAGTTAAAATGTTCAAGGTTTTAAGGTGTAACAAAATTGTTAAAGCAGTATATTGAAATTCTGCACAATAATTATACTCATTATACTCATATACATAGGTTTTCTAGTCTATGATTGGAGATTATTATTGTTCAAACCCAAAAAAAAAAACTGAATAGCCTTGTTTTCATGACAGGGTTAGGATTAATGTTGATGGAAAAATTGTACAGCCAGACAAAATAATAAGACAGACACAACTTGAAGGTCTCAAGATTTAGTGCTGAAATGACTGGTGACCTCAGCTGAGGCAATTACCTAATAAAATAAGATGTAATGATGTCATCACATTTATCACCCAATACATGGTGAAAACAAGCTATATTTAGAGATAGTTGCTGCCCCAAATTAAATACACAAAAGATTGGTGATGCCTTACCATCACACTGTCACAGATCCCTGCAGGATTCCTGTGTCTGTATTACCCACCTCAAATTTCTCTGCAGCCAGCAGCAGCAGAAGCCCTGTTTAGGAATCCTGTCCTGTCCATTGGACACTTTCTGGTTATGTGATCTCCTGAGAGCTGCCCCTTTACCCCAGAGTACCAGAAGATTCTGCTGGCAAAAGTGTGGACACCACCTGAACTGCCTCTGCTCCAGCACTCCCTCTGGTGGTGGGTTTTCTTACCTGCGGGTCATGTTTTTTCCATTTGCCTTATGACCTCCCCTGTAAAGGAAGTGATTCACAACCGGATGTTGCCTAAACAAGGAGTTCCTTTTGGCTCTGTTCCCAGGTTCCAGTTTCTCTTGTCTGTGTCTTTTGTTCCTGATTCTCTCAAGTAGTGACCCTGGCTTGACCCTTGACTATTCCTGATCGCCACCTACCCTAACCTTTGGCTTGTCTGACCATACTCCAGTTTCTTGTTCCGGCACCATGACTTATTCTTGCCTGTCAGCACTTACCATGCTCTGCGTGCACGGGGGCGGCAGCCTGGCACAAGCCCACATCATAACATCCTCACCTCTAGAGGCTCTGGAGGAGACCAGGCTGTTGCTTAGACTCTTAGCTCTCTGCCAACTGGGCTGGTGACACGGAGGGTCCATGTGTCTGTGGCACCGTGACACACACCTGTGGCTTTGCTTATGCCAGAGTGCATTATTAGAGTGTGGTTGCTGTTGTAAATCAATGTGAACTTTTTATGTTATAATTCAACCAAATGTGCAGAATTGGCATAAATTGAAGAAAATGGTTGTCCCTCCCAAAGTACATCCTCTCCTCAGGGGGCTAGATATAGGCAGACTATTTTGCTAGAGGGATACCAGAATAAATGTCTTGTCAGTCTGGTGTTTTCCAGGAGGTAGGGGGTATGCAGGTGTTAATTAAAAAAACATTATCATGTACTACCTATATCACAAGCATGATATTTTTACAATTTGAGTATTTTCAGTGCTGTCATCTAAAAGACCCTTCACTCTTCATACTTGTCCCCCATGGCAATGCCAAAATCTCAATGCCTTTGTTTAATAGTAATGTACCTTATTTGCCCAGAAAATGGGAAGAAATCAAAAGCAAAGTTTGCATACCATAGACTCGGAGCTTTATGGTTACATGGAAAAGTAATGCACAGAAGGAGGGTAAAATGTTACTGTACATTCCAAGTCCAATGGTCATTAAACTTGTTAAGATCCTTAACTAAGAAGATTAACCCCAGCTATTTAGGGGCCAATGTTCTATATTCTGTTCCTTTTTTTCATTCAATTGTTTCTAATATTTTATTTTATTATTTTATCAGGTTTTTTAGTTTGTAATGTATTTCTATGACATAAATACAATTTTATGTTATAGTTTTTTGCCATTTAAAATAAACATAAAAATAAAACTCCCGAAAGACAATATCACAATAAGAAGGCTTTCATTGCTCCAAAAAAAAGATAGCAAAAAGTATATATATATATATATATATATATATATATATAAATAAAGAAGGATAAGATAGCAAAGATGGAATAAAAAAAAAATAAAAAAAAAAAAAAAAGGGGGGGGGGGGGGGGGGGGTTTACATTTCTTAAACATGTGTTAATCTTGTTCAAAACAATGCCAATAGTGCAAATCAA